>NC_092812.1:37922829-38085969 GCF_040954645.1 Diabrotica undecimpunctata
GAGAGAGAGAGAGAGAGAGAGAGAGAGAGAGAGAGAGAGAGAGAGAGAGAGAGAGAGAGAGAGAGAGAGGGACAGAGGGACAGAGAGAGTATGCGTATAGAGCGAGCATGATTCTTTAGGGAAACGGCACTCGATTATCTCGTACAAAGAGTGAAATATGTTATATAAACCCAAGAGATCATTCTCGGTGCATTTCTCGATACAGTGGGAGCATTCGACAACACCTAAGAAGCAATCACAAGGTGATTCGTCTAAAAGGAATAGACGAAAGAAGCTGCAGATGGATATACTGCATACTGAGGAGCCGTGGATGGCACAGAATAGGTAATCTCTTAGTTAAGAGTGAGTTTCAGGTTAATATAACAATTTATATTATATATATATAACATATTAATTTTTTGTATAACTTTTCTTTTGTTTTTTGATTTTTTTTTTGTTAATCATAATAATAATTGGATAATCGATAATTACTGAAAATCTATTTTACTAAAACTATTTTTGTTACACGAAGTAAACATATTTTTTGAAGATAAGCGTATTTTTTACACTTATCACAATTTTGTTGTTTTGTTGGTTCATTAAAAGCATATAATATGTTTATTAACTAGTTCTTTTTTTGTGCAATTATAAAAAATGATAGATTTGATCAATTCGTACTATTTTTAGCTGTTGGACAAACCTAAAACAAATATTTTCAAATAACTCTAATAGTCAACGTTCGGGGTCAACAGAGGTCCTACCATGAGTGTATCACAAGTCATTCGTTTTGCAGGTTATTCACTTTTAAATTGCCATGTTGGTATTTTCCACCATACTTATCTTCTAATTATAATATAATCTCTTCTTATATTTTATTTTATAAATGTTTGATTTGTGTACTATCAGTAGAAACGTTGAACTTTTATTAAAGATTTTTTGACGTTTTGCATGATGCGACAATGAAGATAAATAATTCACTTCATCGACCTTTGCAGAGCTATTGTGCTTCCCTTTATTATTAAAGTTCTTTTTGATGAGGTTCCACAGCCTAAAGAGTGGTCTTTCCATAACAACCTCAAAACGATAATAAAAAAATTGCTTATGAAGTATTAGGAACAGAGAACAACGACAAAAAACACCACGAACCACCATGGGTGACAGAAAACGTAAAAGAAACCATACAAGAAAAAAAAAACAAAATATATAAGAAATGGCTAACAAATAAAACATCTAGCAATAGGAAAATATATAAAATATCAAAGGAAAAGCGGAGAAGTACTCAATGAAATAAAAGAAGCAAAAAAACAATTTCTGGGAGCAAAAATGTGTCCAAGTTGAAAATTTAATTGGTGGTTCTCAGATTACGGAAGCATGGAGAACTATTACTAATCTAAAGAAAAACACCCATAACTCCTTAAGCAACTTAATTCCCATAGAAAAGTGGGAAATCACTATAAAAATGTACACTAAGAGTTCAGATTGGAATATATAGGAGAGAAATACAGTATGGAGAGACAAACAAATAGTAACATTAATACTACTAACAACGAGGTCCGTACTGCGTTAATTAAAATGAAAAACGGGCGATCTCCAGGTCCTGGCAATATAGCTGTAGAGTTACTTAAAGCAGGAGGTCCACTCCTAATAGGAGTGATTTAAAGTATTTAAGTATTTAATAATTAATATTATTTAGAGTATTTAATAAAATTAAAGTACCATCTGAATGAAAAATCACTCACCAAGTGTCCATCTTTAAAAAGGGTAATCGAAAAGATCCTAACTGCTACAGAAGATTAATTGTCCTATCTACTTTAGGGAGATTGTTTGAAAAGATAATAAATCGAAAAGTACAAGATGATGAAGGACATCTAATTAGCGAAGACCAAAGTGGATTTACGCCTGGTAGATCTTGCACTGGTAACTTGTTTATACCCCAACAAATAATAGAAAAAAGAATAGCGGTTGGTACCGAAGTAAAGGGTGTTCCGTAATGGAATTTAGTTTTTGAATAAATGGAAAACTCCGTTACCATACATGTTAAAATAAGTTTAATTAAAAATTTAAAATCAAAAGACATGCGGATTTTAATGTTTAAATAAAAGGTCTTTTAAATGTTGACCGTCTTGTTCCTGGCACTGCTACAATCTGGATCTTAAGCTAGCAAAAACTCGTTGACACGACATATTCACAGGAATGTTTCCAATAGCGTCTTGAATACGATGTTTTAACTGTGCTCTGGTTGATGGGGGGTCAGTGTATACCACACTCTTTAGGTATCCCCACAAAAATAGTCCAGAGGAGTTAGATCAGGCGATCGTGGCGGAAAGGGGATATCACCGCTTAATGCGATGACGGTGCCTGGAAACAATTCTCTAACCGCGTTCATCGAGAGAATGGCTGTATGTGGTGTGGCACCATCTTGTTGGAACCAGGTGCCGTCTTCATTATAACCCGGAAAATTCTGTAGTTCGGGACGCAAGAAAATTTCTTACCATGTCGACATACCTCTCGCTGGTTACACTTACATTGCGTTCATTTGGACCTTCAAAGAAATATGGCCCAATTATTCCGTGTGCAGACATGCCACACCACACGCTTTTTTAGAATGGAGTTGCTTCTGGTGTAATTGTCGTGGATTCTCATTAGCCCAGTGTTCACAAAACTGACGACTAGCTATGGTGAACGAATCATCGCCTTTAAAGTATGCCTCCAGCATATAAGGCTACTGACAATACTGACAATGAATTCTCTTTAAATCCGCACGATTCTACGAGGCGACGGCAGTGGTACGACTTCATACAATTGCACAGGGTCGCCATAAGGCTCATTTGAAAACTAAATTTTATTATGGAACACCCTTTATATCTAGCCATCATTGACCTAGAAAAGCGCATATCTTTTAAATTATATCCGTTAGACCCCCAGTATTATACTTTTTTGGAATCAGCTCATTTTTATCGATCTAAAAATGTCCTAAAATACAGGGTGTTACATTTAAAAAAGAGCCGATGACCAAATCGAAAAATGTTTTTTGAAAAATTAGTTTTTTTTAGTTAAGTATTTCTGTGAATATATTTTTTATATAAAAAAATATATATGTTGTTTGTAAGTAGGTATTTAATTATTATATGTTTTATTCCATATAATGCAAACCCTGGGCGGTATTATACCATCACTGAGCGCAATTACCCGCATGGTCTGATAATTTCGGCAGAGTATAAGTTTGTGGAAATAAATCTATAAAATACTCCGGAAATACTCAGCAAAATAAAATAAATGAACACTTTTAGGCTTAAATAGGTAGAAGTCGATAACATGACCGTATTTTGACAGTTGACATTTTGTTTCAATACATATAGTTTTTGTTTAATTCAATAAATTGCTTAAGTGGGCAGGTTTTGTACCATTGTTTTAGGCTGTAAAATTATCAGGTTGTCCGGATAGCAACTCAGATCATTAAAGTATTACTTTTGATACCATGTCGCATTTACAGACGAAACGCCAGGATGAAGACTTCCATATCAATGCAAATAAACTCAGAAACCACTGTATCATTACGTAGCATTGGTTGTGAAAGCCTCTATCCCTCGATACATAAAGTGAATCAAAAATTAAACTATCTGAACATTGTATTTGACGAAGAAAATAAATTTAAATTCTTCTAGAGATATGAATGGGTAAAGTATTATCTAGTAATTTTATGTACTAGTAGACAGTTTCATAGCTTATGATTGATATTGTAAACCGGCCCGTTATGATAAAGATGCAGGAATCAATTAATTGTTGTCTAAACTTTAGACTGTTTCATAAGAATCAAAGATCCTGAGTCATTTTTAATACTTAGTTAAAACGTTTAATTAAAAATCTGATAGCCTTCAATTATTTATAAATTTAATGTAATATAAACTTATTGATTGACAAATCCAGTATGCATATAATATATTAGTTTATCTCACTCTTCCTCTGTTCTCTATTTTATGTGTATAGTCCATTGCAGTTCTTACTGTACAACATAAAATAATATTGCTGCGAGAACAAAACAATTCATTAAAGCATTTTAGAGAAACGACTTGAATTTCTCAGTTTTTGTTTGAATGTACACAACTAGCAGCAATATACGATAATGTTTTAATTAACCAAAGTTGAGGCAGGTCGCTTCTGATTAATTGTTTTCAAAACAATTACACCAGAAGATCAAAATAGAAACTTATCAGTTTATTCAAATTATGATAATATACTTTTTCAGCTGACAACTAATATATATATATATATATATATATATATATATATATATATATATATATATAAAACGAGAGGTGGTGATACAGCATTGATTTTGCGTAATAGAAGGGGTTAAATAAGGTAAGAAAGGCTTTTCTTTATACACAACCATGTATCCATACCAGTCTTGCATATTGCGTATTGTAACCATGAATGTTGTAGTTGTATTCTAGTGCTGCTTTAAAGTCTTTTTTAATGTATATGTTAAACAGTATCGGTGACAAGGACAAGATACATACCTAACAAACTCCTTTAACCTTTAAACCCTACCTATATTTAAACTTGCTATTTTAATATCCTGGGGTACAGTACTACCTCTGGTCAATAAGTCAAAAAGTAATGTTTGAATGAATTTATTAAAAACAACTTTTTAATACAAATATAACTAACGAATTGTAATAACTCTGTGAACATTATTGTTTCTCGGAACATCCTGGACAAACTTTAATTTGATGTTCTACACTGATGAATTGTTTACACACATTGCACCTCGTTCGGATCTTACGGTCTCGGAATCGCATAACGAAACTGCATTTGCCTGAATTGCATGAGTTTTTTCATGAATTTCATTAGGTCTACTTTCCTTCAAAATACAAAGTTAAGAAGTCCGTAAAACATGCACAGAGACCAACGACGGGTTCTCCTTGATAAGGAGTATTGGTGACAAAGCTTGTCTATACTATCAACTCCCCCTTTTGTGCTACTGTAGGACTGTATTATCTCGGACAATTGAACACTGTTAGCTTTATCCGCTTCCTCATGCATGCTGGATAGCAATATAACAGTTTTTTTAGTTTTAGATTTTGTAGGACAATAAGAAAGAAGAACTAGATCTTTGCTAAATGCAAACATAGCGGCATTTCTATTTATACCTTTTTTATTTATAAAGATCTGTGGTATTTCAGCTTTATTCACTTTCATATTTCCTACAATTGTTACCTGATATTCTGTTAACAACTTTTGGGCCATTGGAATAGAAGTAAACCAATTATTAAATGTACAGTTTCCGTTTGTGCCGTAGATGGGCTTGGTCATTTCAACTGAATAATATTCTGCAACGGGTATGCCTCCAGGAGTTGAGTCTTTTGCAGTGTAAACCTTGGCATTTTCATATAAAATGTTCATAACAATTTTTCACTACATTTTTAATGCCCTATTTATCAGGTTTTGATGGAATGTTGACATCTTAAATGGACATTTTCCTCCGAATGCAAGTAGTTGCTCGTCTACAGTGCAATATTCGGATGAGACGTATAAATCCTGGCTTCTTGGAAACTATATGATCAAACAGAGCTTTAATAGGGGCTAAGCGATCTACTTTCTTTCTTTCTTCTCTGGTATTCCGATCGTCAAATCTTAAGCAGTTAGTCAGATACTCATATCGGGCTTGAAGCATGGTATTGTGAAAATAACTTATAGTGTCTTTAATTCGATTATGGTAGTATGTTAAGTAAAAGTGGGTCTTATGGCAGTATTATGTCTCCAGAATCTCTCATTGGAATTTCATTTTGACCATCATTTTCCATTTTATCGATGTATTCCATTTCTTTACCATTTTCGTTTTAAATATCTTTATTTTCATTTATATCAAAAGGTTCTATCACTTCATCTTCTTCACTTTCTAAATAACTTTTTGGCTCTTGGTCACTTTCGTCGACAAATTTCTTTATTATTTCTTCCAACTCATCTGTCCTTGGCTCCTAGTAGTACTGCGCTCTGGAGGATCCATAACTTTATTCTATAACAATACAAAATACGTCTAAGTAAGTATGTAAAACATATGAAATAATCCTAGTTATAATAATCCTGATTATTTCAGAATCCTAGTTATATGTTGAAACTTACCGGAAACACTTATTCAAACGTCTAAATAATAATCACGATTAGTTACACTTTCCCTACCCAGGTACAGTAGTACCCAAACACGTCTATGTAACATAGCGTATCGGGAGCAACTGAAAGAATACGAAACATACACTGTGCCGAGCCTAATAGCATTTTAGAACGGTAGATGGACGGCTGGTGCTGAATCTTTAAAATTCCAAGAATCATAATAAAATCAATTTTGCTTGGGGTACTCCACTACCCCGAGTAGGGTTCAAAGGTTAAAGACGTCAATTGGTTTAAATTTGAGATTAGTTATATGTTCTTTCCACCCCTACAGACCCTTGCAATCTCTGTATCAGCAGATCATATTTGACATTACCGAAAGCACGCAGGTACTTGATGAAATATATAAAACACCCTGTCGCTGATTGTAGTACTTTTGAACCAAGAGTTTTAACACGAACGGATTTTTTCTAGTCCCTAACCTTTAATATTGCCGAATTGTGTGTCACCACTCATATCTGCCCACCTTGTTATTCCAGCGTGAATTATGACATTTGTTCCTTTTCAGTAGCTTTAAATTTCGTTGAATTTGAGACTCCAACAGACCCGCTTCCCTGAATTGACCAGAGAAAATACTGAGTATTATTCTGTTATCATAGAAAATATCTTTAGCAGAAATCTTTCATTCTCTGAAATTTATGATCATCTGAAATAATTTTTCCGTCTTGACTTCATTGTTCCGGTTATATGTTTGAGTTTTATGAAAGCTGATACTATAATATGACTTAAGGATATTTCTCGCATCATCCCATTCAAGCGTAATACAGTTCTATTTGTCCATAGGACGTTCCAAATCATCGCCGTGTTAGGATTGAAATCTTCCCTGTCTAGTTTGTCTTCTGTGGAATGTCGAAGAACCTCTACCCAATTCAGAATTCCTCTACCACATAAAATAAAACCGGTATGGATGAAAAGATCACGTCGTAAGAATTACAACACAAGATAGTCAGATAAGAAAACGTACAGATTAAAAGTGACCTTCTTTATTACGAAAAATAGACAAAGAAACAGAAACGACTATTCTTTTGTAGATATCCAATTTTTTTTGTAGTTTATTATGGTTTGTAGATAATTTTAATTGACTGTGAGGTAACAGAAAAACTCGTGATGCAGTACAAGATTGCATAAATTTGTGCTTACAATTCAGAGGTATATTCTCCTAGTGGAATAAAAATGTTTTCGTTATGTATAGTCCTACATTCGACACTTGTGCAGATTTAAACCTATCTGTGTACCAGGTATAGCCCTACAACCTGGGTTATGTGTTCCTATGCATCCATCTCGTAGACAAATGTCCACCTGGAAATATAGGTACTTTAGGCATGTATTTGTGTGTACTCCTCAAAGTTCCCGTAATTCCAGCTTATTGATTTCTTTTCAGCACCTATGGAGACTACCTTAAGCTGCCTGAGAGCCCTATAGTTGTTTAACTATCGGTACATATATTGATCCGCTTAATTACAAAAACTCTCGATATTAGTTTCTCTTGTACAATACAAGATTGCATAAATCTTTGCCTGAAATTTAAATTAGCCTGGCTAATTCTGAGAGGTAAGTACGATCGAGTAAAACTAAAAAACAGGCCTATCCACACGGACCTCGAAAGAGATTGATCGCTTTAACAAACATGTATTTCAAACTTATACAAATTTATTCTATATAATATACTGATTTCATGTTTGAATGATATCTGTATCACGTTGTAGGTGGATGAATTAAAGAGACGATAAGACAGGCATTTTTGCATGTATTGACATTTGGATCAAAATGCATCAATAATATTAAACGGCTGTGCAGTTTTAAACACGGCGTAATATATGTTTACTTTGCATAATGATATTTTCTATAAAAATAAGTATTTTATATCTTTATTACCGAAGATGTTGTTTTGTTATTTGTTTATCTGTTTTTGTAGTGCACTTTCATAAAAACAGGAATAAAAAAACCAACATAATGATAAAATATAATGAGAAAATTTATTGCTTTTCATCTCCGGTTGTATTAAAAATGGTTGGGACCATCTACGTTTACCGATGAGTAATTAATGCCTGACAGAACACATAACTTGGATTTTTCGTCGTTTATAATTTTGAAATATGCAATGGTTTTCTAGAATAGGGTTTTAGACATCAACTTGAATAATATTTTGACTTATTTTTGACGCTTTAACTGAGAAAGCATCGGTAAATTTAAAACGAATTTAAGAAGGCCAGCAATCAACATCGAATGAATCCAATAAACTGCTCTCTTTAACTCCCAACTGCTTTTATTCAACCTACATTTCTCAAATTTCTGATGCTGAACCTTGGTAAACGTTTTCTTAAAATCTATAAAGTTTTAAGCATAAACAGTGGTTGTTTATATCCAAACGTGTGAAGTATAAGATATTTTATTTTTGGCACATAGTTGTTACTTTTAATAAAACGTAAACAAGAACTTTCAACGTCAAAAACATCTTCTCTAGATAAGAGTATATTTTGGTTACTAATATAACGGTTACGTATAGTATGTTATTTCCCGTTAATTATATTTTGTTTTTTGTATAACATTTTTTGAAATAAAACTTGAAAATTATGATAAATTTCTTGTAAATGAACTTTTATATAATTTTTTATAATCTTGAACTTCATAGATTATAAATTTAATAAAAACTTATTAAAATCCTATTGCACATGTTAACCATTTGAAAAGAGTGTGGCCTACCCTACAGGATCGATCATCTTGGCACATTAGCGGTTTGGTTAGTTCCACCTTTCAGAATAATTAGGTACTGATTTTTATGAAAATCTTAACAAACAGACTATCATTATTCCTAAAATGAATCCAAGTGATTTGGAAATTGATTGTAGATAAAAAATAGTTGTTTCCTTAGATATTTGTAGCGTCCGGACCAGTTTTAATGTTTACTTAGACTTAAACCTTTTTCCTAACTACTTTACAACAGGTACCACCAGAATAACTACCCCAGTAGTAGTAATAGTTACTCTGTGATAGTTACTATTTATCTTAAGTAACAATATCCAGTTCTACAGATTCGAATTGACAGAAGTTGCTTTGTTTGTCCCTGATTCAACGAAAACCTAGTTAATAGGAGACTTGGACATTTGACGATAGAGTCTGGTATGCTAGGTAAAGGCTAATGAAATCTGGATGTAACCTGATATCCACACTTTCCTCACATAATCAGTATGAAGGGCTTGTTCATTACAACAAGGTTTCTCGGTCACTAAAACACATTATTACCTATAAACATTTGTATTTAACGCAAAATTTGTCAAAAATTGTTAAAGAAAAAAATATATTAGAAGCAGTTAATTCTTGTTTCATGTACAATTAAGTTTTATCATTAGAAACAAACAAAATCTGAAGAAAAAGAATACATAAGCCGATTGAACAATGGCCCAAAAGATGATACTACTTATCTGGATAATAGGTTTATCCCACAGACCGAGCAGTCTGTAGAGCGCGACACCATCTTTGTTCTCGTTGTGTATCTTACCACCATCTTACATCAAGTAAGTATAGCAGCGTCTCTTTTTGTTCGGGAGAGAGCGAGCGGGGAGTTTCAAGGCGCTTCAAAGAGATAGATCAAACAACCGCAAAAGATGTTGTCGTCACTGTTCATTGCTGGCATGTTCAGTTGTGTTCAATTTCTCTATATAATAAAATAAAAACAAATATTTGTAATTATGAAATTATATTACATAAAAAATTAATCAACTAAGTAACTATTAAAACAGTGTAGAGCAAGGGTGTTTCATCGCCGCTTTTGAAAGGCGTACCCAGCGATTCTTTAAAAGACTACCTATAAATTCATAATATTAACATATAATCACTAAAAATAAAATTGAATTGTATTATTTGTTTGCTTGTTGCTGCTTTTGTCCCAGGTTCAAATTTTGAGCCTGAAAGGCATCTAGGTTTATATATTTTGTTTTTTTTTAATACAGTACACATATTTGAAGCAAATATATATAAGATAAAAATGGCAGATAAATATTGGAAAAATAAACAACTAAAAATAATCGTACAATTAATGGATAAAGTTAAAATCAGTTTCCGGTTAACTTTAACGAAAGTACAAGCTGAATATAGCTGCAAATGTCAACCATGGAATAAAATATTTCGGTTTGTTATTTTTGGCATGTTTTTATAATGTATATGTTGTATGCTTCAAATATAAAGGGAGAAAGCTTTAGTAAACCTTTGATAGATTAGCGAATAGATTTGGCAATAGTCAAACCACCAGTTGCCAGATTGCAATTAATCTCGAAAGAGACAAATATTTACTATTTATTATTGTTTTATATAAATTAAAAATTGCAGAATTCATAAAAAAATATAATTAAAATGTACTTTTTAAAAGCTTTCTCTCTTTATATTTGAAGCATACAACATATGCATTATAAAAAAAAACATCCAAACACTGCTAAGCCGAAATATTTTGTTCCATGTTTGACATTTGCGGCAATATTCAACTCGTACTTTCGTTAAAGTTAACCCAGTTTCCCCACAAACAAAGCGTTGGGTCCGCCTATATCATATTCTTTTATATTCTGATTACATATATCGAAAGAGCGTTCAAAAAGTTACTGACGAATATACTGACAACATATTAACAATATTCAGCAGAAACTACATAAAATTTTGGTATTTAGTATCAGTTGCTTTTTATTTAAATGAAAAATTACAACAAAACAGTATCATGAAAAATCCTCCCTTTGCAACTGATTCTTTTTAATACTGCGGTTAAACATCCAAAACATCTACATCACGTAGAAAGCATGAGCGTAGAATTTACTGAAATAATTCTGATGTTTTAAAACATAAGGGGGTTTCTGATCATGAATTAAGGGATCAATATTATCACTTGAACGGTCTAGAATTGGGCAGGAATGTAATGGTATAGCTTGTTTATTTTAAACTGGTGGTGACGTCATTTTCTAATAACAGTGTACCAAAGTGATAACCTAATTATATTTTTCAAAGTAAATATATACAGAGTGGAACAGCCAAATAGAATAAATTCGATAATTATAACAAATAGAATAAATTCGATAATGGTCAGGAATTGGGGTGATATTTTCTATATGTCGAACTTAACTTTCGTTATACTTTATGGTACCAATGTGTGAACTTGGTTCACTGTTTTTGGTCGACTGTTTCAAACCTAATTCAGATACAATGCATTAATAATATATGCTCCGTTTTATTTTCGGTTAATCTGCATATTAAAACACCTTTAGCCGCTGTGTGCATTTCTTCCTTGCATTTACTCCAGTGTTCTATGCTTAGGTTTTAATAGACTATTTTCAGATTTTAGCAACTCAACTTAAATTTTTTTGTGCCATGGCCTTTTTTAGAAATATATAAACGGGCTCTGAATTTTGCTCTAACAAGGTAGTATCTAGAGTCTATATTAGCTACTTACTACCTACTCTTACACCCAGTGTGTCTGAAAAATGTCGACTATCAATAAGTATATAGTGAACTACTTGATTTTTCCTTGACAGTCTGCTGGTCACCATACAGCTTTGTGGATGTGTTTATGGAGAAAACTAATTTGATTGCTGACCTTATGGAGACTAGTCAGGCAAATGACCAGAGACCACATGTCATAAAGAAATGCGACTAAAACACTTATAAACTGATATGCGTAACTGACTCTTTAGTGTCATGTACTATGCTTATCATTTGTTGTTACAGAGTTCAGCTGTATACACGTCTACGCTCGTTCAAAAATTGCACTGTGATAATTAATTAATTAATTAAGACGTTTCCGCACCCTTTTTAGCTAGTAACCTGTACTGTAAAGCAATCTCTGTAAACAGTCAGTTTATAATAAACGATGTATACAGTGCGTCCATAAAGTAACGCATAACTTCATTATTAGCTAAATTAACAACATGATTAGAAATAGAATAGAAATAGAAATTCCCGAATCAGGCCGATTTTTGATTTTAATTTACTATTTTTTCAAATTATAATCTAATATACAGGGTGAACCCCCTTCGTATGATGACTTCATAACCATTTTTTAAAATGAAACCCCAATTTTTTTCAATTTATAAATTTTCCTTGCTGAGTTGATTCCAAAAATTCCAAAAACACGTTGCTTCAAATTGGTACAAGGTGGCAAAAATTCAAAAATTCGCACATACCTCCATAAAGTTACGAATAAATTCATTATTAGCTAAATAAACAACATTATTAGAAATTCCCGAAACAGAAGGTCGGTTTTTGATTTTAATTTACTATTTTTTAAAATTATATTCTAATATACGGGGAGAACCACCTTAGTATAATGACGTCATCACCATTTTTTTTAATGGAAACGCAATTTATAGATTTCCCTTGCTGAACTGACTCAAAAAATGCATAACACAAGTTACTTACAAAATAATAAACGTTTTAAACATATTAAATGAAATTTCATATTGTTATACAACTACTTTAATAAACAATTTAAAGCACCTTGCACTATTTGTAAAATTGTATCTAACAGCTTTTATTAGTGATCCAAGCTTCTGAATGATAAAAATATTTTCTAGCAGCTTTTATTAGTGATCCAAGCTCCTAAACCATAAAAATATTTTTAATGTTTTACAGTATTTTTTAATTTTTTTTTATTTGACGTTAAAAACTGTCAGAAATATTAAAGTAAAAATCTGTATTTTTAACGCTTTACAGAAGGCACATTTACATGAAAACTATTCAGACAATTTATCATTTGCAACATTTTTTACAAAATGCCTTTAACCGGAAGTGATATGATTAAAATATTAATGATGATTGGTATTGGCGATAAGATGCGGACTCAATAAGAAGTATGCCGATTTTTTCATGAAAGGCGCCCAGATCGTGAAACTATTTCACAATCTACGGTAAGCAGAATAGAACGACAATACAAAGAATTGGGCCTTGTGAGGTATGCAGCAAAGCAAGGTAAACCAAAAATTAATAAAAATTTTCAACAAGACATAATTTTGGCGGCAATAGAAAATCCACGCTGTACAATGTGAGAATTATCTAGGGATTTTGGTGTTGGAAAGTTTTCAGTATCAAACGTTTTTAAAAAGGTAAAATACCATCCCTATAAAGTACGTTTGATCCGTGAATTGGCTGAAGACGTCTTTGACCGAAAAACTGAATTCTGCGAGTATATTATGATGAACCTCCTAACAATATCATTGATAACGTTTTATTGTCAGATTTATTTATGCTGAACGAGGCAACGTTTCATTTAAACGGTCATTTTAACCGGCCAGACACCCTTTATTGGTCTGATAAAAATCCATATTGGATGCAAGTGTCCCATACGCAAAGATCACAAAAAACGAACGTATTGAAATTTTAAGCAACGTGTTATACATTTTTGAAATCAGCTCAGCAAAGGAAATCTATAAATTGAATAAAAATGGGGGTTCCATTTAAAAAAATGGTGGTCACATCATGATACGAAGGTGGTTTTAATCCTCTATATTAGATTATAATTTGATAAAATTTTAAATTAAAATCAAAAATCTACCTGTTTCGGGAATGTGTAATAAAGTTGTTTATTTAGCTAATATTGAATTTATACGTTACTTTATTGATGCACTGTATATGGGTTTATTGTTACCGCAATTCTATTTTCTAAGAAGGTTTTTCCATACCTAATCAATGCTTGCTCTTTTTTAATAGTTCAAAAAATAGCAACATTATCTGCAAGGTTACGTTTACCACATAGCGAAGAAGTTTAGCCATTGATGGGACAGTTTCTAAATTATTTAAAAATTAACGTTGTATATGGCTGTACTTGAGATAAAGTATTAAATATACAATTTGGCAACACCGATAATTCGCTAGATTATCACCTCACACGGGACGGATATTGGATACTCAGTCATCTTTTATTATTTCTATAATAAACGCTAACAAACTCTATCAAGAAAATCACTGCTTTATGGATAACGAGTTTTGTATTAATAAAACTACATTCGAAGAAGAATGAAGTGATTAAGTAAGCATTTGGGATAATCGGACCTTATTTCATTAAAGACCAGAGTAAGGAGTCAGTTATTGCCAACCAACAACTTTACAAAGAAAATATCGGTATATCTTTGTGACTAATTAAATGGTGCATTAAGCTCCAGTGTTGCCTTCTAATAACTGTTAGTCCAAAATATTTGGACCAATACTTTTCATTTCCTGTTTTTTGTAGCATTTGAACTCACATCACAAATGAATACACTTATCTAAGAAATACTGAAGCAGGTACCTGTTACCCAACACAAAAAATATGTTTCTTTATCTACGGGACTGATCTATAAGATTTTTGTCAAAATTAAGGTTCACAGATTTGCAAATATTGATTAGATGTGAAAAGACCTAGGACTATCACCACTTTGAAATACAAAAGTGACTAACTGTTAACACAACATTAATTATCTAAGAAATATATATGTACAAGGTTCTTCTAATAGCTGAGAAATAACCACATGAAAATCTGCATATACAAGATTAAAAAAAATAAGCTTTGATTTGGATAACTAAATAAATACGGATGTTCATGTAAAATATTGTTCTTAATGATAAGTCTATATTAAATAGAATTTTTGGAATTATTTTTTGCGTATTATTCGAGTAACATCATGCTTCATTGTAATTTACTCCTAAGAAAAACTAAGTATTTGAAAAAAATTGATTTCCATTAAGCGAAATACACGATATTAAAGTTCCACAGATATTTCATTAAAAACAATATTTTGGTGCATGCCATATTTTGTAAATGTAAATAGTGACGAACAAAAATGTGTTATTTAAAAACTATGATTAACACTACTAAGATAGCACTCATAAGGCGTTGTAAAACAATAGTTTGTTTTTAGTATCTTCAATGTTTCTTTTATTGCATCCATGTCCAGTTTGCAGAGAAAATTATTAGTTGTATTTTGATATGTAAATCTACGACACAAATATATAGTCTATCCATTGCTAATTGAACCAGCAAATAAAATTTAGTTGTGAATCTTATTTTCATACAGGGTGATTCGTTAGTGTGATAAAGCTCAGTAGATCTGCTATAATAATAGATAGCAATAAAAGTTAACAACAAAAATTGTAGGCAACTTTGAGGTTCACATTACAAAATTGGTTAGAATTTTACAGGGTGTTCGATAACATAATGACAGGCCAAGCTTATGTTTTTTTTTAATGGCAAGCTTAATATTCGAAATCTTCTTTACTTCCCCATAACAACAACATAAAGTTTTGTTATATTATACAGGGTATTTAATAAAGTTAAAACCGATTTTCTATAAAAATCGTAACAAGTTCAACTCCTTGTATAATTAAAAAGATGCACAATAATAACTGTCTGTTGCTGCCATATTTTTCATTGATTGTCAAAATTATCAAAAATGATTGATATTGCTAATTTTCTTTATATAAAATACAGGGTGAGTCAAAATGCAAGAACATTATTTTCGCAGTAATTTTAAATAGAACACCCTGTATTTTATGTCACTATTGAAAAGTACCATTAAACTACTGAATTGTCATAAAGACTTCACCATAATTGTTTTGTGTATAAACTTATTAAATAGTTAATTATTGATATAAAAACTGTTGATGAAATGGTAGATATGATCTAGATATTGGACGAATGCAATAAAAATGTATTTATCACGATAGATCAATAGAATTTATCATGATAGATTTCCTGAGAGGCGACATCGTACAACAGCAAGCTTTGAAAGCTTGAAGGATCGGTTTAACCGCACTGGTTCAGTTATGTATGAAAAACACGGACGACCAAAAAGTACTGTGTCAGAGGAAAACGAAATAAATGTGTTGCTGGCAGTTGAAAATCCACATAAAAGTAGGTACACAGAGTATTTCCAAAGCAAAAGAACTAACTTACTATTCTGTGAAAAGAATTCTTGCCTTATTCAATTGCACTAAGAGTTAATTCATAAGGATTTTGAAAAGAGAATCGTATTTCATGAATGGGCCTTAGATAAAATCAATCAGAGAGATTATTAGAAGCATTAGAAAAATATAAAATGTATTTCGAATTGTTAGTGTACAAATGCTACGTAATCTAAGTGACTCATTCAATGACCGTTTTAAAGTGTGCATAAATGTTTTAGGACGTTATTTTGAACACCCTATACAATTAAATATTAAAAATACTTTATTAAAAGTAGTTTTTAATTTTTCCACACATGCTGTATTTTGTGTTTTATTTGTAAAATATACTAATAATAAATTATTTTTCTTTCTTTATTTGTTATATTATTACACTAATTACCAGATTAATATTCAGTAATGATGAACTGTCAGTTTTAAACAATTCAAACATGCTTACATACAATTTGTAAAAAAATTAGACACCCATTTAATAATTTGCTTTGAAAAATGCAAATATCTCAAGTAATATTAAATAAAAATTGAAGTATGGTATTGGTACCTACTCTTTGACAGTGACATAAAATACAGGGTGTTCTATTTAAAATTACTGAGAAAATAATGTACGTGCCCTTTCACTCACCCTGTATTCGATATAAGGAAAATTAGCAATATCAATCATGTTTAAAAATTTTGACAATCAATAAAAAATGTGGCAGAAATAGATCATTGTTATTATGCTTCTTTATAATTATACAGGAATATGAAACTTAAGAAAATTGGTTATACCTTTGTAAATAACCTATATAACATAATAAAACTTTATATTGTACTAAAGAAGATTTTGAATATAAAATAAATACAGGGTGTTCCATTAAAAAATATATATAAGTTTGGTCTGCATGTTATCGAACACCCTGTAACACTCTAACTAATTTTTGTAATATGAACCTTAAACTTGCCTATAATGTTTGTTAGTAATTTTTATTGTTATCTATTATTATACTATCCATCATTATCACACTAATCAATCACCCTGTATTATAGTTATTTTTTTAACAGATTTATGTCAAATAATGCCTCACTTTTGAATAGGAAAGAACACCTATTAGTCGTTAATTTATTGAATCATTATTTTTAAATGTCGTGTCTTGCTAGTACAAATGGAAACAGATGTACTATGATACCACTTAAAAAATAATACTGATCGAATGCAATCAGAATAAAGTTCATGTTAATATTAGTACCAAATGCAACTAAACTTAGACATATTTTTAATAAAACTGGAGACAGTATATATATATATTGTCATGAGATTAAATTATTCTTAATTTATAAAGTAAAATAATAGCTTATCTGGTAGAGGCACCAGTAATATTTATATCACTATATCACTTTTATCACATTTCCTATTGGTATGGTACATTACCAGAAAATGTATAGATCAAAAACATTATTTATAAAAGTTATTAACATCGAAATGTTTATAAGGTTGATCTATTATTTAACAAATATCTCTATTTATTTGCCTTGTATATATTACTTGAATTCATTCTTCTTCTCTTACTTATTATATTGGCATATTTTAATATTTTTCTGAATACTTAAATAAGTTAATTTGATCTTCAGTATATGAGAAATACCTCTAAGGGTAAAATAGTATAAGGTAATCTAAAAAACTTATAACTTTTCCATATTCCAAACACTTTCAAAAATTTTCGTAGTACCACGAGACAAATCATAATTTGTACTTGATTCTGTACACTATTACTCTTGAAACTTGAAGACATTTAATTATTCTGGATATTTCTGTTTTAATTTCCATACAAAGTTTGTATTTCTGTTTTTTTATGAAACGTTTTGGAGTATTTATAATGAAAATTATTGTTTTATTAATAAAAACCAACATATTATACTTACTCCAAAGTCAATTAAAAATTGAACTTCTACGAGGACGGTCCTCGATATTATTTAACTGATTTGTTTTACTACACAAAGCGCTGTATGCAACGTAACCAAGCTATGTAAGATACCCTCGTATTATATCTGCACGGATTGAGATGTTCCGTCTCTCCTGTTCAAGTGAAACCAAAACACTGCGTTGCCAGATGTTAAATGAATATTAAATTTCTTCATTTTTCACTTCGAGATCTGAGACAAAGACAAAATTTTCAGTTAGAAGTTTTTTATGTTCGAAAACGTCGCCTATGTAATTACAGGCAGTAGGTAATTTTTAAAATGTTTAGTTACTTCAGAGTCGTGCCTGTGGCAAGTTGATGTATCTATTGTTGATTATAAAATGTCGACACTGTGGCGGCCGTTTGTAAGTGATGAATCGCGCGATCTAGGTAATGGTGTGTTTATAAACAATGAAACAACATTTTTTACCTAGTATTAAAAGCATAAATGTAGAAGCGACTGCAAGTAATAATTGGGAGTTTTACAACCAGGATTTGCATGTTCAAGGTCAGAGGCTTGGTTTAAATATGTATGAATGTTTGAGAACAGAAAACGAAAATTCAACCTCACACGAAATTGTCAATAGAATCTGTAAATTAACAAAATTGTCATACAGTACGGTTTATAGGGTTGTTAAAAGGGGAGATGTTACTGATCACAGCTTAAACGCGAAAATGCGTCGAACAAAAATTTCATAAAATTGATGACGCTTCAAGAGATGTAATTCGAAGAACGGTATACGATATTTATAAAGAAAACAAAGTTTCAACATTAGAATGAGTGCACAGTAAATTACAAAGATACAGTTGTTATTCTTATCAATCCTTAGAAACTCTTCGCGAAATTTTTGTTCAATGGATTTACATACAAAAAGCTTAATATGAGAATATTCATAATGGAATCCACCCGTATTGTGAATCTTCGTCAAATTTATTTAGGAAATATTAAACATTATCGCGAATCAGACAGGAACATTGTATACTTAGACGAGACATGGTTTGATACTCATGACGTAGGTGAAGAAATCGGATATTTTAACATTTATGCCGAATAAAAATCTAGAAATACCTCAAAGCGTTCCAACAAAAAACAAATTATTAGAAATAGTAAAATAACAAAATTTTCAGCCAAAGTATGTAAGTGATAATTGGCAGAAGAACGAGAGCATTCAGTTCTTCTGTTACTTTCTTCCTACTGTATTTTCAATCCAATAGAGTTAATTTGCTCATATATAAAACGTAATTTACGGAAAACTCATTACTCTCCATCATTAAACAAGAACAATAATATTTCGTTCTGCCGCCAATTGATCCTGTAGTAATTCAACCTGATTCAACCTTTCCGAAGAAAATGAGTAAAAAGGTTAAGTCGAATATAAAACTTAAAAAAAAAAGGAACAAAAACCCTGAATACATCAGGACATATGTATGTAATAAAGAAAAACACGACACCGAACTGATTAACAAACTGTAACAGAAAACTGAGCTATGAACATTGCGAACTGAATCGGGAGATAAGAGGCTTCTTCTTTTATCGTTTTCTAGTTCATAAAAAATAGCTATTACTACTAAAAAATTAGAAAATACTTTTCTAATACAAATATTATGGTCTATAAAGGATAAAAAATCATTAAAAGAGCAAAAAACCTGCAAGGCACCAAAAAACTTTAAAAACAAAAAAAAATTAAAATGACTCTAAAACTTTAAGTAAAAAAGTATGAAAGTGTTATTTTTAAACTTTATAGTAAATCGAGTAAATTTCTTCATAATATAAGTTTTTTAACTGGCATCTTGCTATATTGGCATATTTTATACAAAATTAAAATAGGTTCCGTTTAATTGACCTGCAAAATTAGAAAATTAAATTTATAAAGATTGGCATGGCACTTCCATCTAGCTCTATCTGTAAGCGAATATTTGAACTATAAATAATAAAAGTCCAGACACTTTGTTCTTTATTTACGTTAAAGGCATTGACACATAAATCACTTTTTCGGTCTTAACAAATTCTCTTAATTTTTGGCACTTACATCCTTTTTTACTTCAAATATTCAATTATTGACTTCTTCACTGTTCCGTAATAGCAGTTTTGTTAATTTATGGTAGATCTACAGGATCTATATGGTAGGCCTACAGGAGATACCACATAAAAAATGTGCCAGAAAATCTCTCATGTTGGTGCAGAAATGAGTTTGTTATTTTTGTTTTATTTCATTTACGCGAAATCATTTCATGTTACAAACCAAATGTAAAGACAAGTTAACTTATATTCATCAAATTAAGTATTCTAGAAAAAACTAAATTTGGTATACCTATGAGTTTCTGAGATATCACTGATAAGCTTGAGACTTCTGTTTTCAGTTGACTTTGGCTAGAGAGTACCTCTTTTTAGATAAAGTGTTTAATTCCAAAAAATGTATAAAACAGGGTTGAATAGCAGGCAAACCATCAAGTCTATGTTTTAATGCTCCAGAAGTACTAATCTAACTAGAAACATGTACCGCTTACTCGTAAATAGTAAATATCTTCAAATATTTTATCTGATAAACAACTTTTGTGAAAATTTATAAAAAATAGTTTTTTATGTTAAGGTTTTAAAACTATCGTTTTCGTCATATTCACATAATCATATGAGACCATAATATTGCACAAACTTGTATTTTTGATCAAAAATTAAAATACTTTACTGGTGCCCATACTCATTTCCAAAATAAAGTGTACTAATAAATGTAATAAGTACTTAAATTAATAAAAATCTGAAATGTCAAGACACTGACAAACAAAATATATAGATATATACCAACCATCCTATAGTTATTCCTTTGCTAATTTATCACAGCCTCCTTTCACACAAACCTTTCACGTCATCTAAAAACAAACAGTTCAGATCACAGTTTTTCACTATTAGCCAAACTGTAGATGTCTTAAACAAGAATACATTATAACACAGGATTATTCATATACAAATGTTAGCTGATTAACTACAATTTTTTTTAATATTTCTTGAAATGGTTAAAGATAACCAGGAATATAAACTTGGAAAATTAAAGTTTCATCTTGGATGTCATAAATTATTTCTATATACAAGTATATACTTGTTTTTTAAAAATGATTATGACATCAAAATCATTACTGAATTCCATCTTTAAACCTGTTAAAAATGGTCAATGAAGCCTAAATATTTGGTGCTTGTAATATAACATTAAAAATTGTTACCAATGTATTCCTATTTAAATGACTTTTGTTCTAGTTCACAGTTTGGCATATTTTTGATGCAAAGGCACTGGCCATCAATTGGTCTCATAAGTAGTGAGCAGGGCAGCATCCACAGGCTCCAAACAACTAGGACAAGTAAGACTTCTCATAAGCCAATCATCAATGCAAGTCATGTGATAAGTGTGCATGCATGGAAGATATCGGAGTGCGTCCCCCACTAAAAATTCACCCATGCAAATAACACATTCTCTAGCCTTTTTGCATCCATCATAGATTCCTGTAGGAAGATGTTGGATTAAACCAATTCTTTTGGCTATTTTCACCTGTTCTTCTTCTGTTAGTTGGGTAACTGAACGAGTTACACTTGGAGATGGATGATATACAGGGGAAGCTGCCTGAATTGGGAGTACCTCCTATATAAACAATATAAACTTTAAATATTTCAACCAAATTTATAACACATGTCATTTTTAAATAGTAGTGTTGGCAAGCAATTTATTAAGGGCAAGTTAAATAGTTTTTGGTTTGGATGGAAAATATAAAGTAAAACTAAGATGAGCATCTAAAAGGTCAAAACTTTTGGTAGATAATAAATTGTGTAACAAAGAATACAATTATACTATATATCACCAAAAACAACTCCTACTGCATTGTTGGAAGTCCTGCTGAATCTACCACCACTTCATATCTTTATACAGGGCGAAGCCAGATCAGTGATGCACAGATTAATCCATAGTCAGTGACATACAAGCCAGATGCATGCTAGTGACAACAGGAAGCTAATCGAGGAGCTAAAAGCTGATATTGTGATGGGGAAACCTATCTATGCAATAGCTACGAGATATAGCTTTAACAATAAGTTCACAATTAAGATACCATGCAGGGAAGACTGGAATAAAGGTGTACTCATACAAGCTGTTGCTATATGGTACATGGATGGCTCAAAAACATCGGATGGTGTGGGAGTCGGCATAGTAGGGACAAATCAAGGGATACATTTCCTAAGGATGTGACAGTTTTCCAGGCAGAAATAACGGCAATAATTCATCACTGCGTGGAAGAAATAGAAAGACAGGAAAGAACATTCTGTTCAGTTGCCATCTTCACAGGCAGCGTTTAAGCCACTCAATTCTGTAGAGGTCAATTCTAAGCTAGTATGGGATTGCATGTGTGCCCTAAATAAACTAGGAAACCGTAGCAAGGTTACAGTAGCCTGGGTACTGGGGCATGTAGGTCATAAGGGCAATGAGAAAGCAGATGAAATGGCCAAACAAGGCTCATCAATGCCATTCATTTGACCGGAACCCTTCTGTGGCAAAGTCAGTAACAAGAACTGCTACAAGAACAAACTCGCAAATCTCTGGAATGGTGGAGGAATTCACCAGGATAAAGACAGGTGAAACCATTCATTACAGAACATTTGCCAAAATTTACTGCAGACCTAATAAGCAAAGACAGGAAAACAGTCAAAGCCATAGTAGGTCTTCCAACAGGACACTGTAAGCTGAATAGGCACTTGAAGCTGATGGGATTATCAGATGATGACCTGTGCAGATTCTGTCACCTCAAAGAAGAAACAGCAGAGCACATTTTATGTCAGTGTGACAGTCTGGCAAATGTGTGGTTCTTTGCATTAGGAGAAGAAAATCCACCGGCAAATAGCTACATGGAAGGTACAGTCTCGAAGCTACTAGACTTTATAAAAAGGGTCAGGTTAGAGAATATTGATGACAAAAACAAAGATTACACACAATATTATACCTCTACTGAATTCAGTTTTCAGAAAAATATATTCATGGTCAGAATAAAAATGAATTTGGACTATTAGATCGTTTGTTGTTTTTAAAATTACCAAAACATACTGTTATTGATCAACACATTTATAGCAAACAGCTGATTGTCACTTACCTGATAAGCTGGGGGACCCAACTGATCAGAAGAGGATTCTCTTACACTATCACTACCCCTTAACAAGGAAATATCATCTGTGGTAGATCTCTTAAAGCAGTTACAATTACCCATGGTAAATACTTGTCATACAATTAAGTCGTATTTATAATAAACATTAATGTCATATTTACCAAAAATTCTACCAAACCATACTTTTCTATACATGTGTAATAGCTAATTTAGAACTAATTATTGCAAACTTATGTTTGTACTGTTTTACCTAAACATAAAATCACAGAAATTGCAAAAAAACACTTTAGTGTTAAAACAATGGAGTATGTATGAGATACTAAAAAGGTGTAGTGTAAAAAGTAATGTAGCATGAGTTCACAATACAATGTCTTTTCTCTTTTTCTTGGAAATGTCACTGTCAAAGTCAAAACATAAACAAATATGACATATGACATTTGTCTAAAATTCCTATTTGTTAATACGTTTTGCTATTCCATTAATTTTTGCAATTATTTACTATTATTTATAATATAGTGATAAATAAAACAGCACAAGATGTCCTAAAAACCAAATATTTTCTAAAGGGATAAAATATAAATAGATAAAGAAACAAATACCGCCCCGACAGCTGCCTGAATGCCTATTAGGAGAAGGGCTACTTTATTTCATAACATGACATAACCTCAAATTAGTGAAATGTCGGAGCTATAAAAATTTTTTATTTTAAACAACTGAAGATACTAGAAATGTAAGTTAAATGTGAAAATATCTATATCATTTTAGTAGTAAATTTATCGAAATATTTTTTAGTTCCTATATTAAATTGGTTTTTAATTTATTTGTACATTTACCAGCAATGGGAACGTTAACAATCTATGTCTACTATTCTGGTTTTAGATCAATGTTTTAAGTATAGTTTGGGCTACCCATTACTAAATTCTGAACTTAGAAAAACTTTTATATCAATTGTGTATAAAATATCCATTCTAGCATTACTAAAACAGGTCTTTATTATTAGTATGTTTACTTAATTCTTTATCATTTATTATTGCAGCATGGGAACTTGGACACTAGAAGTTGCCAAAATGGCACTTTATATAGTTTTTCCTGTGGCTCTTTTTCATTACTTTAACCAACCACAATATTTTGAAGATTGGGTTGTAGAAAAGAAGCGTGAATTGTTTCCCCCAGAAACTGAAGCAAAAAGAGAATTTCAAAGGACACTAGAAGAAATTAAATCTAAGCAAAATCTAAAAGTACTAGAAAACTTAGAAAGTGCAAAAAAATAAAATAGTGTTTTTAAACTTATCTGTATTTTTTACTGTTTTGTGTAATTTTATTTTAATTAAGAAACCTGTTTATCTTAAATGTATATATTTTATTAATATACAAGATATCCCATGATATAGCACTAAAGTTTACATGCCAATATAATGGGAACTGCTTAAAATTAGAAATGTATACTTGAATATTTATATTAATATTAGTTTTTACTTGAATGATATAAATATAAACCAACCTGTGCATATTCCTGTTTAAATTCCTTTCGTTTCTATTTTTCTAGCTCCCTATATTGTTTTTTTGTTGCTTGACTTACAGGGTCATTGGCATAGTACAATTTAAAGTTAGTAAATGTACAATATTTAGTACATTTATGGAATATACCTAAGGTGACAAATTTTTCATATCAGTTCCATCTAGGTCAAGCCTGGCATGTGTTGTAAAAATATTCCTAAAAGTCTGAATTTACGTAGTGGTTAACAGGATTCATAGGATTTGCCTGTATTGTAAGTGCAAGTTGTTTTCTTCATAATTCCAGGAGGAATTTTCCTCACACTGTAAACTTTCAGTAGGTCTAGTATAAAAGGCACCTAGTATGGTTCACCGAGTAGTATTTTGTATTCAATATGGTTTTAGTGAATTGTAAATAATACAAGCGTAAGCGAGTTTGGACCGGATTAATGACATGTACATAAAAGCCAAAGGTTTACTATTTTCTCTCCATGTGTTGTGTGCAACAGTTTTTATAATGTTATGTGCAGATTGACAAGTACTTTGTAGGTATTGAATGTAGTGATTCCAGGACAATCTGTTATCAAATGCATAAATATTTAAATTTTCTCAACATATTTTATTTCTTTATTAAATAGTTTTAATTCTTGAATGATATAACTTCTTTTTTTTTTAATATCAAAACCTTTGATTTTGTTGTTGATAATTGAAACCAGTAGAATTTCTCCATGATTCGAGATTTTCTAGTACTTTCTGTAGATGAACCTGTAGAGTTTTATCATTTATCCCCTTAACAAAAATAATTAAATCATCATCAAAGAGTCTAGCTTTTACTGGTAAGTCAGTAAGTCACAAGTGGAGATATTATTTATTGTAATAAGAAGTAGGGAAACACTTAATTTAGACCCATGGGAATTCTGTTTTTTTTAATTTCTTGTATTAGATAAAGTACCGTTAATTCAAACATTAAAAATTTGATCAGGTAGGAAATTTTTTATAAATTGTGCTATATTACCTTTCATTTCCCATCTAATAAGTGTTTAAATAATGCAATGTCGCCAAACTGTATCATATGCTCAAATTATGTCAAAAAATACTGCGATCAATTTTTGTCCACATGTCATTGCTTCATGAATTTCAGTCTCTAACTAATAAGTTTATCTAGCGTTGAAAATTTTTTCTGAAATCCTCTTTTATCCAGGGCAAGTAATTTTTTATTTTATAAAAACCACATTAATCTGTTGGATATGATTTTTTCGAGGACTTTACACATAATACAATTTAGAGAAATAGGTATATATGAATGTGACACGAGATTTTGGTTGATTTTGTTTATAAATAGGGATGCCAATATATAAACTCTAGATTTTTGGGAATTTGCCATGTCTCCATGTATTATTTTAGATATCCAGCAAGTGTTTCTTTACAAATGAAGGAAGTTTTTGAAGAAATATTGCAGGGATGTTATTATTATATATTATTGGGTGAGTATAGTTCATCCATGGTTATGGGATAATTTAAAGGAGAAAGGTCATCAGGCGGTATATCAATACCTTTGGATTCAGTCATTTCTTTTTTAGTCACGAAATCTGGGGGAAGAACATTAACGCTTGAGAATCTTTCAAAACTATTAGCTATTTCTAGAAGGAAAAAGTATATTTTTTGATTTGAAGTTAATGAGGTTTGGGGTATTTTTCCTGCATGTCTTTTGTAGAAAGCCATACATTTGCCACACTTTATTAGTTGGTGTAGATGAATTTAATTCTAAAATAAATTTTTTCCATGATTCACGTTTCCTTCTTTGAATGATGAATGTAGCTTGAGTCTTTAGTCATTGGAATTCTAATTTATTTTCAAGTGTATTATATTTTCTGAATCGATTTATTGCTGTTTTTGAAAGTTTAATAGCTTCTTAACATTCAGAATTCACCCAACTAACTGACTGATGAATTTAATTGTTTGGGATTCATTTTACCAATAGCTTTTTCAGAGTCATTTAATAATACATTGGAAAACTCTTGAATTTGACTATCAATATTATTTGAAACTAGATTATAATATTGTTGCCAATTTGCATTTTTGATATTCCAGTTTACAACATTGTATTCTGTCAGGGTTTGTTATTACAATCGGAAAGTGTTCACTATCATCAGAAAGTCACTTTGCAAGATAAGGTAGCTGATAATGCTGGATCACATATTGAAAAATCTATAGCAGAGGATTTACCAGTTGTAATGTCAAAATGAGTATTTTTTCATCATTTAGTAGGTTTAAGTGTAAATTGTCCAACACTATTTCGATTCTACGACCTAATAGAGTAATTTTTTATCCCCATACATAATTATGTACATTAAAATCTCCAAATATTAGACGAGGTGAAATATGTTTTATCAAATCTAAGATTTCATTATTGCTTGGGTTTTGTGTAGGTGAAATGTATATATTACATTTTTATAGGCCCTTTAGGTATAGTAATTGCGACCGATTTAAGTTGTGTATTGATTTGAAGTGTTTCTGCATCGATAGATGGATGAGTGTATATCGCTACGCCGCCAGTAGCATTAATCTACATTTTCTCTATTGTATCTTTCATCTGCACATACAATGTGCAGGTGAAATTTTTTAAATTTATGAACTTTACTATTTTTAAAATAAGTCTCCTGTAGACATAGGACTGGAAAGGATTTATTTACTGGGGTATCATTTATTGGAGAGGTTATAATTTCAGAACGATTTCATTTGTTTGAAGGAGGATGGTGTGACATTTGTTGGGAATCAGTGCTTTATGTAACATGAGTAGATGGTAAATTATGGATATCCGGTTTAGTCGATAGAGTAGGAGCAGAGGAAGATACGGTTAGAGTTAGGGGAATTGTATTCATCGTTTATTGGATCAGTTGAAGTAGTTGGAGCAGCATTTCGTGTTCGAGTTCGGACATAGTTCGGAAATTTTCAACCGAATGTCCCGATTGCCTGCAATTAGTATATAGATCCTTGTCCATTACAAGAAATATTATCATTTCATAATTTACAATTATTGAGTCTGGTATTGATAAAACTGGGGTAGAAATAAAAGTTTGCCTTCTGAAACTGAAAATGTGTTTGTAATTAGGATTTGATATACCAATTCTTAAAAAATTAATTAGAGTTACCAAATTTAATCCCAAATTAGAAAGTGCATTTTCAATAATTAAATATGGGATTGAAGGACAAACATTTGATTTTAATGATCTCTAATCATTTGGTGACATTAATTTACGAGCCTGAATTTTTGGTGGTTTAGTTATTATTCCTTAGTTAATTTGTAGAAAATTGTTAATTAAAGCTTCACTTGTTAGGTAAATGCAAATTCGACCATTTCACATTCTAGAGAAAGAATATTTTTAGGATGCATAAATCACCAACTGAAAACAAATAATTTTCCAGCGCAGGAAAACTATTGCTTGTGATTTGGATGGAAATTTAAGTACATTTTGATTTGTGATAGTTGCAAAAGATTGTTTCATATTTGGATTTGGTGAAAGTAGCTCCAGTTCTTGTTCAGGTGTTCCAAAAGGCGGAAAATATCCATTTTTAATTATTACCATCGATAAATTTTAAAAACTTAGTCCGGTCTTGTCCTTTTAATACCAGAACTGACAAACGATAGTAGTAAAAAGCTGTTGCTTTATAACCATAAATTGATTCTTGTTTACGTGGATTTAACTTAAATGTTGATGATCTGGATTAAATAAATATTTGTAAGGAGTTTATACTTGCGGTGACAAAAATCACTTTATACGGTTAGATAGATACGGTTTATAAGTAATACTAATTATTTTGTTACTTTTTAACACCCAAAAACTGGTTTTATGAGGAGCTTGTTTTAAAACCTACATCTTCGTCATTAGCTTGAAGTATATGCTTACGCTTTGAATACTGAATAAATAATAAACTTACACCAAGTATCTAATTTAAAATTATTTTAAAGCATTAATTAAAAAAAAAAGCTTTTTTTAACACAGCAATATAGACAACCAACATTTCATTCGTATGTATTTGTGACTGCTTATCCAATGTCACTTTTAGCCAAGAAAAAAGCAAGACTGTAAAAATAGCACACAGAATATCAGTCATTATAAAGAAACTAAAAATAAGGAAAAATGCAAAACCATTCTTAAAATGTCTTTAAAATAGTTTAAATAATAAAGCATTCAGCATTGAATAAATATGCCATTCACATACTTTATTGTTACTGCAATCTATGCAACCATTATTTCAATTTCGTGTATCTCTAGTTTTATACTATGTCAATAATAATTCAGAAAGGGGTAAATAATAAATGTCATCGACTGCTAATCTAAAAAATAAATAGGAACTTTTATATTACAAAACAACTTTTATTCAATAAAAACAAAAATAAATATTTCCGATATATGGTGATAGTGATTGAGACGGTGTGGTAAATAATATCCGACAATATGTATGAGCGCAAAAATGTACAAATCAAATAACATTTACTGATATACAGTATACACGTGCACAAATATATGTAACATAACAGGGCTGCCACCCTTAAAAACCATTAAACACTACTCTTTAGGAATATAAGTACAGCATAATATCGCAGTAAAACGTGTATACCTAAAAATACTTTTCGCAGTTTAGAGAGGATCGTAGCTGGTTGGAACCGTGCAGATTTTAGTACTTTTAGGATGATTAGTGTTGCATTTCTGCTTTTGTTGTCTTGGCCTGAACAGAAACCTTTGGAAATCGGTTTTTGAATTGAATTTATGCAAAACAGCCCATACATATTTTTAATAAATGAAGCATTTCTCCGACATGTTCTTCCGTGATCGATCGCAAATAAATATTTTCCAGAGAGAAAAAATATATTAAAAGGCTGAAAATCTTCGTTCTATGGTAAAAAATGCAAAATATGTACCAACCAGTCGCGATCTTCTCTATCTTGTTTAATTAAAAGTCCTTCAAGGTATGTATATACGAAAAAAATGTTAACATTTAGAAGTATACTTTCTGGTATTCATTATTACAATAGAAATTGTACAAAAATACGTTTCTTAATAGTATAGAAGAGATCTTAACATAACTTATAGTATTCTTATACAAAATTGTCAATTAGTAATGGGAAATAGACTACTATGTAATTCCTATATAAATTTAATAGTCTAACGTATCTGAAACCAATTTATTGATTTTAAGAACATTATTCTTAGTGGGAGAGTATTTTGTGCAATTAGAAATGGTAAGTAGAGATTTTTTTTTTGCATATCCATTAAAACATAGCAAATATGTTGATAATACATTTTTTTATATATAAATTATATACTCTATTCATTTTAATAAAACTTTATACAATTGATGAAATGATAAAAGTAACTTTAGTTAAGGAATACGTAGCTGCTATATCTCTTTACTAAAAGACTACTGTGTATGACCAGTCGGTAGTTTAACAGACTTTTTTTAATAGTTCATTTATTCAAATATTATCAATTAGTGTCTTTTTAAAATCCTAAATTATTTCTCCAAATAGTTTACTTCTTTATTATATTTCCCAGTCGCGCTTTAGTAACTATACCAGTATTATAGTACATTTGAAAATTATTCATAGCACAAATTTTATTGCACGTGAGATAAAACCCAATATAACATCATAAAACACTGACGAAGATTTTCTAAAATAAAATATTCAACAATTTTCTGAAAATGTTTGTTTTACCTAAAATTTTAAGGATCAATTTATAAGCAGCAGAACGTGTGTTGCAGATTGTGAATCATTTTAGTTAAAATTAACAGTGTTTGTAATGGCTCGTAATTATAACACGCAGAATTGTTAGTTCTCTAATAAAAAGCGACATTAATAAGTGAACTTGTGTAGTAAAAATGCCAGAACAGTGTAATTTTACTCCTGTGAAATTAAAGTGTCAACTAACAGGGCCAATGAAAACTTTAGTGTTAAATGTACATGATGCTCTTGTGCATGAACATTTTACTGTAAAGTTTATAAGTGTTTAGATATGACACGAGTTGGGGAAGCAACTGTTTATAGACTTTTTAAACAACGGAAAAGTGGAAGTATTACAGAAGCACCAAAAACGTCAACAGGGAGAAAACCCATTCATATAGACGATACTGTAAAATAATGGATTCGAAGAAAAATGAAGAGGAATCTTTGCCAAACATTAAAAGAGACAAATTGTGGAAAACTTTACGTGATTTAGGATACCTGAGAATAAAATAGAAAATCTGTGCTCATACAGAAATTATTTGTTGAAGGCAAGTTAAAGGAAAATTGGAAAATTGAGGGGAGAGGCAAAACTATTTTTTATTTAAATGAAACATGGATCAATAAAGGGCATTTTAAAAAAAAAAAGTTTGGCAAGATAAACTGGTTACAAGTGCTCGTCAGGCTTTTATAGAAGGTTTGTCTACGGGCTTAAAATTTCCAAATGGTAAAGGTCGCCGTTTAATTATCACTCATATTGTAGGATTTGATGATGGAATCATATTTCAGTCAAATGATAGATTTATTACCGAGCAATTCTGTAATAGTCATGGACAATGCCAGTTACCATTCAAGATTAAACGAACCGTTACCTAACACTAAATGGAGAAAGCAAGAACTCTCGAATTGGCTGATAACCATAGAAATAGTAGTGCCAGCAGAAGGTTTACTCAAAAAAGGGTTATTGCAGCTTTGCAAACAATATTCATCAAAATTTAAGAAGTATAATGTAGACGAAATAGCAAAATAACATGGAGTTAAGTGTTGCGGTTACCATTTTATCACTGTGAACTTAAACCCAAAGACCTAATTTGGGCTCTAATGAAAGGCTATGCCGCGAGAAATAATACAACAATTAAACTTCAAGATGTTCGTCAACTATTATCTAACTTCATATAAAAAATTTCATCTCACAATTGACAAAAAGCTATAAGATGTGCCATAGCAGAGAAAAAACATTCTGGAAATACCATATGTTATTAGAGGAAACAATAGAACCAATTATTATTTCTGTGGGAAATGAAGAAACTGTTGATGATGCCTCTTTATCGGAAGAAGACATGTATTTAGGTATGTAAGTATATATTTATATTACTAATTATAAGTTTATATGACCCGAAATATACTAATTATTAAATTGTATGGAAAATGTCCTAAACCAATATTTAGTTTTTTTATAAATATTATTGTGTGTACGTAATATTGACATTTTAGTTTTTTTATATTAAAGTAATTTTATGCTCTTTGTCATTGAGGTTATTGTCATCAGTTATTGTTTAATCCCTAAGGTTTGCTCATTGCATTTTATGATGTATTGTATTTGAGGTTTGCCGGGGTGGTCATATTAAAGTCGAGTGAAAATTCAGATAAGAAGGTATCAATTATTACGTTTTTTCTGCATTGACCAACCCTGTATTTAGACCTTCGCTATAAAAACTGTGCTACCAATCATTTTCAAATGTACTATGATAAAATATATTTTTTTGAAATAAATGTATATACACAACAATATAATAAGAATTATAAAACGATTATAACAAGATAAATAAGTTGAAAATAACAATATACAGTAAGGTCTCTTTTTATGCGCATTATCTTTATGCGATTTTAAAGTTGTGCGGTTTGTATTTCATCCAAAAATTTTATTATTAACTATTATAATTAAATATTAAATATTCACATCCAGATGTCAGTAAAATGAGCTTTTGCAATTCGGGGATTCCCTTGTTACATGATGTCCCTATTACATCATTGTGAGTTTAGCATTGATAAATCTATTAGACTGCGTGCTTTAAAAGGCAAAAATTTACTCTACAAGTAAAACAAAAAAAAAACAGTTGATGTTAGAAAATTTATAGAAAAACATTATGATTTAAACTGGAAAAGTATTCAATAATTAAACTATTTTAAACAAGTTTTAGAACGAGACAACGTGTCAATAGTCACAAAAACGAATAGAAATATGGACCAGTTTTTTTTTAGTTTTTGTATGAATTTTTTTCAGATATTCGAAGTAATTTATCATGCAGCCTATTTCTTTTAATTTCTGGAAACTTTTTTGTTTTGACTTGGTTTTATGTAATTTTAGAAGGCTATGAGAGGGATCCCTACTTTTTCAAGGCAAGTAATGTCTTTTTTATGCAATTTTTTTATATGCGCTTTTCTGTGGAACGTATCCACCGTATAAAACGACACCTTACTGTACTCTTCTAGTTGGTGCATTTTAAGTAAAAAAAATTTAGAATACAACTTAAAAATTGTTTTTTCTTTACATGCTGACAAATTTCAAGGAACCTTTTGTGTACATACGTTTTGACATTAAAATCGGGGATGTAGAATAATTTTTAAGTTGTATAATCGCATAAGGAAAACTAATAAAGCTGAAATACTTCTCATGCACTTCTCTTCCAGCGGACATTATTTAAAAATTAATGCTACAATTATGTCTTACTTAAGCCTAGTGGACCTCTGGACCTTCATTATATTGTATATAGCAAGTAAAATATCACGATTGATGACATTCTCACTAACAATACCTTGCAATACATTTCCCATGTTTCTACACAGATATAGTAAAAGTTTTTTTTTACAGAATATTAAAAGGAAACGATAAAACAAATATTAGGATAGATTGCTCATCATATGCCACTGTCAAGTGCAAGAATTTTTTAAGATTTTGCAGCTTATCCATAAGTAACTTTTAAGTAATACTAGTTTAAAAGTACAATGAGAATATTCAGTTTTTAATTAACGAATTAAGAAATTTTCAGTCGCCAATAATGAACCTGTAAATAAAAAACTTCTACTAGATAACAGCTAACTTTACATACATTTAAGGTATATCCTGTATAATACAAATTGGTTATTTAGATTTTTTATGTCTTTAAATTAAGCCTTGCATTTTTTGCATTTTTTTTAGAAATTCAGGTAAATGGCAGCCTTGTTACAAGAATGGCTTAACTTCAACATACCATATTTTCGATAAAGATTATTTCAATAAATAAAAATGCTTATTTGAGGCTAAAAATCGAAAATTGCAATTAACATTGAACATTGTCTTAAGTTTGGCAATATATATATATATATATATATATATATATATATATATATATATATATATATATATATATATATATATATATATATATATATATATATTTCTCAGTTTAATTATAATTATAGTATACATATATATTTGAATCATGGAAACGTTGAAAAGACCTCAAAAGCCTGTCTCACGTATGGTTCAAGTATTAAATTTTATTTAAATTTAACTCAAACTTATGACACTGTTTGGCTATTATATCAAAAATTAGTACACCATAAAGTGTAACAAACGAAAAGAGTATCCGTCATTTCGCAACACGTAGCAAGTAACAAAAATCAAATAAATAATACATAACGAAATCAAATACAATAATAAAAAATGTACATCAGGTATTTGATACAACTGGTATATTGAAGTCTCGCTTGACACATTTAATCTTTGATTCAGGGTTTGACCTCCTGCGCCATACCACCCCAAGTCAGTTTAAATACACGGTTACGCCATTTAATTTCAGGATGACACAGAGCTAGAAGGAACAGGTAAGGACCGGAGAGTTCACGAAACAGCCATCCAATGATGAAGTCGAATCTTTTGAAAGGTAAAGATCCATTCTGAAACAAAAGTATATTTTTATCATAGCCACTCTTATATTGCTTAAGTTTTTTTAAACAAAATTCATCTTTTCCTAAAGAGAAAGTAGTTACTTGATACATTAATTTATTTATAAAATATTGTCACTAAGTGATCCCTGTACAGAAAACGCAATTTCGGCGTAACTCATATGAGTACCATCGACCATGGTGAATACGCCTCCATTTCACTTAACTATTCCAGAACGCCTTATGTGAGTTATAGTACAATGACCGCTAGAATCCAGTATATTCGATCACGCGAATTCAAGTTACCGCATATCACCACCGAATATTCCGGAACCTTGCAACATCAATTGCGACGTACTAGAACAGCAAATTCAGCAAGTATAATTATTATAAATAAAACATTGTAAAACCACCTTTCTCAGTCTGAATATTATATTTTGAATTTTAACTAAAATCTTTGCTAGTGTAAATAAAAGTTTATTTTGAATGTTTGTGCTTTTTAAAAAAGTCTTTTTCAAAAGAACATTCATAATTGACGCAGAGTCAGTAAGGAAGTGGAAGACTCTTGAAAGCTCCTTGTCACTTTTAAGAGTTTGTCCAGCGTTCTCCAGCGTTCAGATCTCAGAACCAGTCAAATCTATGGGCACCAAACCGGGACAATCACACGGACATGGACCGATACCTATGAGTGGAATACCAGGTACCACAAATAAGGGCTGCCAAAATTTCACAGGATTATCCTGACGATGGGAGAGGAAGTGAAGATCAACGACCTGAAAGACAACTCAGGAATAATTTCCCTCAACCTGGGACAAACAAAGATACACAATAGCACACACGACATTATACACTTCTTCGGACTACTACCAATAAAGGAAAAACTAGACAGAATTTAAACCCAGTACAACGCAGTTACTACAGCAATTCAAAATGGACCCAGGTATCCGTATTTCAGTAGTTTACATAACAATTTAACCCATATAGTAGAACAAGAAGAGGGCTAATAAATGGATTAGGAAGCATTATCAAAGCCATTTCTGGCAATTTAATATCTAATAATTCATCTTAACCATCACATTAGCCTAAATAAGAAGATCATAAAAGAGTTTAACGAAACTATTACATTACTAACACACAACGAAGAAATAATAACTGAAGAAGTAAATAATATCAACGTGAACCTCAATAAATTTATTTTTGACTTACCATTATTTACAAGCAAAGAATGTTCTGGACCAATTAAATTTAACTCTTCAAATTATCCTTTAGCAAATAAATGACCTAGCTATTACATTTTCTCGTGTAAGTACTCTCCACAACAGTGTGATCAAGAAACAAGAAATAAAATGGGTCATCAATAAAATTTTATAAAACCATAAGGCAGAGCAGATTATGTACATCGAAGACATCCTAAAATACTCCGTATCCATACTCCTTGATTTTTTAACTATTTACCTGAACAATCTCGAACCTATTACTTACCTTTCTAAAAACCGAATATTGTGATGGAGAATTTAGTTCTCTACCATAGTTTAGGTTTTGTAAAGTTACGATTTATATTATGATGAAAAATTGTCCAAAAAATTGTTCATCATTGTTGTTACTTTCAACATCGAAAAGATGTTATCAACAACAATACATAGGCTGACAGGGCCATTATTACACTAGAGATCCTGGCCTGTACAAAAATATATAAACGAATAAAAAGTAGTATTACTCTTTAAATTAAAACTGAATTAAAACCATCTATAAAGACATGGAGGAAGCAAAACACAAGTAGGGCCAACCAGGCTAGAATTGGTCTATTACGTTTAGGTCATACATAAATAACACATGCATATTTAAGATAGAAAGAATAAAAAAAAAATATGAGAAATGTAATTCTCAAAACAATTGTATTACCCTGTGTGTTGAAGAGCCACAATAAAAATTTAAAATTTACCTTTAATTTATTTTAATATTAATTAGCCGAATGGCCCATTAAACATTTCGCTTTGAATAATAGATGATAAAAACAATATCAGTATAAAACCTTATCAATGTATTTGGTGGGCGATAAAATTTCCATTAATAGTTCAGTTTTATGTATAAAAAATTAATAATATTATTATATACGTAGTATTAAACACCATAAATATCATATATAAACATAATATAATAAATATTATTGAAGTCACGTAGTGATTTGCACCTCTGTATTCTTTTTTGAGCAATGATTCTTGAAAAAAGTACTAGAGTCTTTAAACTTGGTACATAGGTTCTTCTAGGTCTAAGAAAGAACCTAATTTAGGGTTCATAAGTCCAAGGTCAACAATAAAATTGGTACATAGTTCCTATAAGATTTAAATACCGTCCTAAATCTTCGAAATGCACCAGATCTACACATATATAAATTGCTAGTATTCTTCTCGTTAAAACAAGTTAGCTTGTACTCAATTGAATCAATTTCGAAGTTCAAGATTTCTATTACGCCCTTCAATACTTCGTTGCGTCAGTTTACTAAACTATAAACTAAATACTAAAGAGAGTACGTTACGTTAATACTTTTGCTTGTAGATTCTTCGGAAACAGCGACACTCTAATATGAGCCTACATATTTATCGTACGATCCTGGTAACTTTGATTTTGTTCCTTTTATTTAAACAACTTTAATAGGTGGTCAAACTAACTATCCATATATTTCAGATATCATTTGATTGTCACCTGCCAAGATATTAGCAATGTTCATTGTACACGCTCTGATAAATATGGTCGCATAATAGATTTCATTATACCCTTATAAGTTCATTAGTAACGGCCTAAATTTAATAAAGCTGGTAGGTATAAAGGGTTTGCAGGTACATTCAAGGTGTCACTCGGTATTGTGGTCCTTTTGAATCATTATTTTAATGTAATATATTACGATCGAGATGGTGCAACCCTTACAATTTAGGCTAACAAAAGGCAAATTAGTTTCCGAGACGTTATATGAGAACAGAAACAAGTGTAGTGTTTTAAAAGAAAATCTTGAAAACTACACTTTAAAAGTTTTATCTATCATTATTAAATTGTATATTTGAATATAAATCAGACATGAGCAAAGTATTGGAACTACATTTTCACGTCTATTAAGGATAAAAAATATGTGCGCCTTATTTGCATTAAAACTGTAGCCGTATTCAAGAAATTCAACTTTTTACGATATGATAGAACATAACCTATAATTGGTTTCAAATGAGTGTAGAGTAATAAATCATGAAGTGTCATAAAATTTGCCTGAATTTCGGTGTCATCATGGGCGTAGGCAAATGGACGGATGTCAACTTCGTCGTCAAAAATTGATGTACCTCAAAATATCATATTTTGGATATTTTGTGATAACCAATTTTATTTAATTTTTCGATTAACTTATTCTTCAAACTCGTATTCCATTATATGGTCATTAAAGCTAATTACATTTTTATTTATAAAAACAAATTCACTTCCTTACTGAATTTGTTTTTATAAATAAAATGCGAATAAAAGCATTAGAAGAAACTGATAAGGGTATGACGCACCTCCTAATATTACTAAGAACTAAAATAAATCAACATGAAGACTAATAACGCGTAATGAGGTTTTACTTACACTTTCATTATAATCCCTCTTTTATTTTATTATTATCATTCGACATTCGACATTCGAGTTAGTAATTGTTACTACACCAATTAAACGTACAGTAATATTGTGATATAGAAATAGTGAAAAAGTTATAAAATGGCGACATTTACTCCAAAGAAAAGAGGTGTAAAAAATTCTCCGCTATCTGTTAGTGAAAAAGTTATAATTTTAAATGTATATGATTGCATAAAACACGATCACCCTAGTTTGTCTGTGCAAGAAAGTGTTGAGCGATGTGCCCGAATGACTGGAATTGGACAGTCCACGATTTTTAAATTATTGCGAGAAAGAAAGATATCAGGCCAGTTAAGTCCATGCAAGAGAAAATCAGGAAGACCAATAAAAATCTTAGGTGAAGACACCAAACGTGACATTCGAAGAAAAGTTCATTCGTTTTATTTTAAAAAGGAAATACCCACCCTTGACAAAATACTAATGGAGATAAGCCAAGATAACGATATTCCTTTGATATCCAGAAAACTTTTATGGAAAACTTTAAAAAGTATGAATTTTTCCTGGGAAAAGCACAATCGAAAGGCACTATTACTGGAAAGTGATGAAATCATTTGCTGGAGACGAAAATATTTGAGAACTATAAAACAGTACCGCAGAGAGCACAAGAAAATTTTTTATCTTGATGAGACGTGGATAAACGAAGGTTATATAGTCCAAAAAATGTGGCAAGATAAAAATGTAACAAGTGCTCGCCAAGCTTTCATAGAAGGCCTTTCGACGGGTATTAAAGTGCCTTCGGGAAAAGGGAAGATGCTTATAATTGCTCACATTGGAAGCGAAGAAGGATTTTTAAAAGAAGGTTTGTTAAGCTTTGAGTCGTGTCGGACGGGAGATTATCATGAGGACATGAATTCGGATGTCTTCGAAGACTACTTCGGGGAAATGTTAAAATTTCTTCCAGCTGATTCGGTCGTGGTTATGGATAATGCAAGCTACCATTCAAGGCGCATAGAGAAGGTACCAACTTCAGCTTAGAGAAAGCAAGAAATTATTAACTGGCTGTGAAATAAAGGTATTCAGTTCGAGACGAATTCAATAAAGAAGGAACTACTAGCCGTAGTAAAACAACATAAATCTCGCTTCATAAAATATGCCGTAGAAGATGTAGCAGAAAAGTATAAAGTAACTGTGCTACGCCTACCGCCATATCATTGCGAATTAAATAGAACTTATATGGGCACAAGTTAAAGGATATGTTGCAAGGCACAATACCACATTTTAAATGAAAGATGTCAAGGTATTGTTTGATCAAGCCATTATGGAAATCACATCAGAAAACTGGCAAAAAGCAATCCAGCATGTTTTAAAAGAGGAAGATAAAATGTGGGAACTGGACAACTTGGTCGATCAGGTGGTTGACCCTATAATTATAACACCAGGGGATGATGACAGTTCTTCGGATGAAGACTATAGTGATGTAGAATTGTAATAACGTATCCAGTAAAGTTTTTGTAGTTTTTGTGAATAAATTGATTTAAACTCCCCACAAGTGTTTCAATATGTAAAGTTCATTCGTGTGTGTTTGTGAGTATTTCCCGATTTCGGTTCGTATATATTTTATTGTTACATTTTATATTTTTTTAATAACACTGTTCTGCTGTATTACATTTTTATTTCCTTTAATATGATTTTTAAGAATGCATATTCTTTTGTCAATTAACCCACTAGCGCGCCTCTGGCTCAGTGTTTATCTGTCGATAACAATGGACTAATCCCTTAAAACAGGGTGATACCTACCTGCTCTTTATGAAACGACAGAATTTTGCAATGCGGACGGAATTTATTGACGGATTATTGACGGATTACCCTGTAGCGCTTTTGAATACTTCATGAGATTTTATTACTCTACACTCATTAGAAATAGATTATAGTCAGATATGGAACTATGACCGAAGAAGAACGGAAAAATAGCAGGATTCTACGTAAAAAACTATCAGGTCAGCAAAACATTTTTAAAAACAACAAAAGTGTTATAAAAAACTACCAGTTTCTTTGTAGCTGACAATATTGCAAAAAGTAACAAATCATTGTCTGATGGTGAATTTGTTAGAACTCCAAGTGTGAAACATTTTGTGTCCTGAAGTTAACATCCGAAAAAAAAGTGGATTTTGAGACAAAGCAGAACGTGCACTGAATCGACAAGGCTCGACTCGACACCGTTCTTCCCGGTTCGATACAGTCGATTAACCGAGCATTAGCTCAATGCTCAATACGTCTACGGCAGTCGAGTAGTGCGGAAACAGTGACGTTTTTAAAAATGCATTCTTCATCAGATTCTGAAGAAAATGTCATAATATCGTTGGTATGTAATAAAATAGCAAAAAGAAAACCAAGGTTATGAATTCATGAAATAAATCTAAAAAGGGAAACATACGGAGAATTTTACATTTTAAAATAATGAGATCAAATGAAACTAATCAAATAAACCACGTCTTAACACAAGATACGTTTCTCACAAGTACTTTTCATTGATTACAAAGCCGCTTACGATACAATAGACAGAAACAAATTAATAGACATGTTAAAAGAGTTCCAAGTGCCAGAAAATATAGTAAGATTGGTAAAAATGACAATTAGAAAAACCATTTGTGCTGTGAAATACAACGATGAAGTCTCAGAATTCGAAGTGAAAATAGGTGTTCGCCAAGGAGACTCGTTGTCTACCTTGGTAATCAATATAGTTCTAGAAAAAATTGTAAGAGTTAGTGGGATAAATAGGCCCGGCACTCTTTTATACAAAGAGCACCAATACTTAGCATAGGCTGATAATGTGGTTCTCGTTGCAAGAAATGAAAAAGAACTGGCAAGTATAGCAAAAAGACTGATTCTGGAAAGCCTAAAATGGGACTGAAAGTTAATGTTAATAAATCCAAGTACATGGAAATCTCGAGCAAAAAAGGAATAAACACCAGGGGCTCCTTTAAATTAGAGGTGGACGATGGATCGTTCAGTTGTAGAATTCGAGAAGGTGGATCAATATATGTACTTAGGTACCCTTATTAATCAGACATGTAAGGAAGAAACTGAGATCAACCTGATACTGACCAAGAGCAGAAGATGTGCTTCTTCTGATCTTTATTAGTGTTTTTCTAAAGAACTCATAATTTGTGGGACTGTAAACCGGATTCGGAGAAATGATGTACTCCTTGATTTTTTGACTATTTACCTGAACAATCTCGAACATATTACTTACCTTTATAAAAACCGAATATTGTGATAGAGAAGAGCAGCAGATGTGCTGGGGCCCCGAACAAAATAATTAAGGTCAAAGTATTATCTCGTAATACAAAAATAAGAGTATACAAAAACTATAATTGGAGCCACAATACTATACGTTGCCGAGACATGGACTATGCACAAAACGATACAGAATAGATTGGAAGCATGGGAGAGAAAGATACTTTGCAGAATGTTTGGTGGAAAAGTAGTAGAGGGAGAATGAAGAAGACGAACTAATGTAGAAGTGTACCAATTGTATGTACCATTAGAATCATCTACATCTAGAAATAATACAAGGTAATAGACAAGTCAAGAATATTGAGAGTACCGGAGGCCAAAAAAAAATGTGGAAGACCAAGAAAGAAATGAAGATATTATCCATCCAGCAATGGGCATAAAAGACCTGTTAACGCTATACATACATATTTCTCAACGTTTTTAAAGTTGAATTCTACAAAGCACTATCACAATCAAGTTTTCCAAATCTGAACTGTCACGCTCAGAAAATAATTATTGCGATGCTTGCATCTTCCTTTAGAAACCGATTAACTGACCACAATTTAGCTTCACTGCTGCTAATTCAGCGCGTCCCGGCTTCTACCAGATTATGAACAACTTTTAGTAGCTCAGTCACAGTTTCATCAATAATAAAAATTGTTTTGTTACTGTTATTATCAATAATAAATAATTTTTTATTTTATCTAACCATCCCCTTAAAAGTTTGCCCATGTCTGTTTTAACTAAATGGTAGCATGACTAAAGATCTTTAGTATATTATGTAATTACAACTTACTTGTATTATTGACAACAACATCCAATCACACAAAAACCATACCAGTATATGAATTAAATAAAAAACTAGGGGCTCCCATCGGAACAACAGGCTGGCCGCCCAAGCTGCACAAGCTCCGATCACCATGCACTCGGAGAGTGGTTCAAGAATTATGACTGTAGGTAACATGGCCACCCGCAATTTGGCCCACCTGTAAAAAAAAACAACCTTGTTAACAAACCATAAAACAACGTAAAATATAAAAACAATCAACTTATTGTTAATTAATAATTTAATTAATTAAAATTAAATTAAATTTTATGTTTATAAAAAAAATTGTCGTATAAAGATATTCATGTATCATGTTTTATAAAATTGTCATACATTATTCTATTTAATTGCACCAAACTATAATAAAAATATACAAATCCAGATGTACATATAAATTTTTCATTCATTTTATATTCGCCGTCCTTTGATGTGGCCGACAATTAAAATTATGTTGGTCACATGCTTGTTATCTACACTCCGTTAGCAGACCTAATCTTTAAAATTTGTGGTAATCCACAACTCTTTCTATAACGCCAAAACCACAGACATTTTTAGAACTAAAAAATAAAACCACATAAAAAGGAAAATGACTACTTTGAAAATTATTTTTTTGGAAATCAGAGGGGATCTATATACGAAAAGTTGTTAATAAAACTAAAATTACCAATCAATATATACGAGACATGGCAACACTAAGTTACGAAACTGTTGGTATAACATAGCAATTTTTTAGAATTTTTCGTTTTCCTCCTTCAATATAGTCTTCCACATCCTTACATCGCTCCATTCAAACCTTTCACTGTGAGAACCTGCGCTGTAAGTCATGTTCCGATATGACTTGCAGCCCAAGGTAAGCCGGTAAGGTGACCCAAGAGTACACACCAGCCCAAGAATGCGCACACCTATTTTTATTAAAATATGTATTTTAGAAGTGATAATGATATCTATTCTATACGTTTTGAACTTTTACCTTGCAGTATACTATAGTTTATGTATAGTTTTGCTATTGTTTAAAATAACGTGCTGTGTGGTAAGTAGGCACATTTATTACACTTGAATATGATTATTCTACGTTTTACTACGTTTTTTGTTAAAACAAAAAACGATTTTATGTATCAGTTGTTATGCTGTCCCAAGAGTACGCAATGCTTACTCGGGGTATTATTAAAGTACATTAAAGAGCGGTGTACCTACTGTTATGAAGAAAAATATGTGTATATTATAATATAAAGAACTCACTCTACTGCGTTAATAGTCAGCATTGTTTTTTTTTAGAAAATGAGTGCTCGCACCTACAAGAGAACGTCCCAGAGGAAGCTGATTTTTACTGAGCAACAGATGGAACAAATACAGACTGATATTGAAAATGGAAAATCGAAAAGGTAAAGAATCTAGAGAACTAAATATTCCTGAGGTCACTATACCCAACCCCTTAAAATGTGGCACGGTACCTACATCTTTAGGTAGATTCAAATGTGTTTTTCTAATGATATGGAAATCCAGCTTGCAGAACACCTAAGGCAACTTGATATAAGATTTTATGGATTGTCAAGAAAATACCTTAAGTAGTTTGCATTTGAATACGCTTTCATGAATGGTATTGAACATCCTTGTGACTATTCGAACCCACACAAGTCACTGACTTCATTCGCTTGATAAAGGCCTTTTATTTCTATTGTTCGGTTATTTTAAAAAATAGAAATTTTCGTATTGTACAACCAGTTTTATTATGTACTTATGTTTGCATTAACATTAATTATTTTGTCTACAATGTTCTAGTAAGTAGTAGTACCCGGTTGTTTCAACAAATTTCTAAAACTAAAACTTTACACTTTCGTGCGTCTTAAAACGTTAGATTTTGCATTTTTCATATGCATTCATAATAAAAAAATAAATCTGCATAGATTATTTTTGGTGTGACAAAACAAAAGCATTTTAGTAGAACATCAAACGTTCTAGAATCTCAATGCGTTAGAATCCCAAGGCGTTAGAATCCCAATGCGTTAGAATCGGGCCAAATTCTAGTTGTAAATAAACCTTTACATAGTAATATTAAATAACTACCTCATCTTGTGGTATCCATTCCATGTAAACTACACCATATATATCGAATAAATCAACATCGCCTTGAATTTGGACTTACTCATCCTCGCTTTGTTGACATATTTCTATTTTATCTACCTACTGAATTTTATAGGAACAAACCACAATTTTAATTGAAAATTAGTAATAATTGATATTTCGATTTCCATCTAGTAGTTTGACTTTTGCGGTTTCAAAACGCCAAATATAACGTATTTTTAATGATAATTATGATTATAGAATACAATCAAAACCTCCGTCTCACCCAGAGTGTTTCGCAATGCTCAGAAATCTGACCAAGCCAAACATTAATTACAGCTTGACATCGCCTTGGAATGCTTAAAATTAAATTATTAATTTCGTTTTGATGCAATAATATCGCTACCCGTGTAAGAAGAACTTGTCTAGTATGAACATTGTGCACATGGAGTAATCCATCTCTGAAGCATATCCCATACATGCTTGATGAGATTAAGATCTGGCGATTGTGCTGGCCACGGTAAAAGTGAAATATCCTTATTACGAAACCAATCTCTTTATTACTGTTGCTGCAGTATGTTGCCTTGTATTATCCTGCATGTAACGCAAATCATGACCTGTAGAAGTTGAAAATGGAAGGACAATAGGTTCTAAGATACGACCAATCTATTGATATTAATTTAAAATGCATTCCACAACGACGCTGGCGTGCGGGCCAGCTTTTTGCCAACAGTGCAATTGATAGATTAATTATCATGGCATAAATTGATTCGCATTCGCAGAGAACAAATTTTCAAATCGTAGGTAAATAGTAAATAGCTAATTAAGTTTTAAAAATCTTACCAAGATTGCTGAGCACGTCTGTTGTCAACAAGGGGCAACGGTCGAGAGAGATCGAAAAGTCACAAGTATTCGGCATGATAAGATCAGTGATAGCGTTCTCTACAGCACCAAATGAGTAAGAGGGGTAAACACAGCGTCTGTTGTCCACGCGACTCAGCAGTCGAGAAAGCGATTTTATTTTTCATTTACTAACATACGTCTGTATTTTTTGAGGGTAGGGTTAGAATTTAGTGTAGGAATTATTATTAATGGTTGGATTAAGTAATTATTTTTAATACTAAGGTTGGGAATATAGGAGTTAATACAGCGAAGAATGTAACATTCGTTTTTCGCATGTGATTCAAAACATTCCCGTAACGCTTTGTCCCCTAGATTACTGTTTTGTCTCTCTATACGCTAATTCCCTAATAAGCAATACAAAAAGTAAAGGGGAGGTTGGTTTTCTGTTGGTTTCTCGATCTCTAGTACAACAATACCTGTCCTAGGTAAGGTGATTTCGACATTTATGTTGCACGCTTTTGCTAAATTTTCTTGTTCATTCCAGGGATAATACATAAATTCCTTGTTCCGACATCAAATCTCTATCACATAATATTTTGAACGATAATTTCTTTAGCACAAACTTGAAGATTTCTTCTAACAATGTCAAATGTTTCATCCAACATGTAAACATCGTTCTACAAGTAATATTACTAATGGAATGCCGCATATTTACATCTAAAATGGCTTTTTCATAGGGACATCAAAACTGAAATGGGTTTTCAAATGGAATTTCACTGTCAAAACGGAAATACCGCGTACAATCTTTAAAAATTCGTAGTTTGCGGTTTGAAGTGACGAAATGGCAAGACGGAGTATGTAATGAATTGTAATTTTACATAACTGATTATAATAAGTTAATAATATACAAGTGATTCACTTAACATTTTTTTAATCAGTTACAGCTTTTAATTATAATATAGTGCACTAAAACAAATAAAAAGTATTAAAGTAACTTGGCAGAAAGAGTATTATTAAATAGCAGCGAATACTTCAAATTTTATATGTCAACAAATGACGTAAGAGTGCAAAACTACAACTCTCTACGAGGATATATTAAAAAGTCGAATACAGACGAAAATAACCAGAGGAACAAATATTAAACAAACAAACAGAAGCACTGGAAGTTGTAAATACTACCAAACGAGAAAACTACAGTATGGACATATTGCATATCGAGAACGAGACGATATCGCTATCGAATAGATCCTTCCTTAGAAATCTGGTAATCTCTCATTATTATCTTCTTAGAAACGAACAGAAAAATACATTTTTTTCTTATGAACCCGAGTTCGGAAATAAGTACATATTACATTTCATGTTTAAAAACAGATACAAAATTAATTTTAAGGTTCTTTTCAACCAACTGGATTAACTTTTTTAAATGAAGTTTTACTATAAACAGGAACATCATTAAACGCTGTGGAAAAGCGAAAAATTTAATTAACAAAATCCATAACCTATGCAACGAAGTTTTCGCATCCTGTTGCTACTTTAAATCGGATTTAATGAAAGCTAACGTAGTTTAGAACTAAAGCAAATTTAGGTCGTTTTCAAAAAATAATTGAATTTCTTTTTATTTATTAAATGGTAGTTTAGTTGTAGAGTGCAAATTAATTTTATAGGACATTAAATTATGTAGTGCAAAACTAATGAATAGTGTTTGTTAAATGTGATGTGTGAACGTGGAATACACAGTGCAAAAAAGACCTGTTTTAGAGTGAATTAAGATACACATTCAGAAACTTTTTTCATCGGAAAAGTTGCAGATCCTAATTTAGCAACATGGGAACTTGTATGAGCTTTCTAACACAGTCCTGCATCCAAGTAAACCCCCTAAAACTGTATTTCTTTGTGCATCCTCGGGAGGAAGCTGCCTTGTTGAAACAATAAAAGTTTGGGTTTTATTGAGGTTTAGAAGCAATTTATTTGCTGCAAACCATTGTTCTGCATTACCTTGTGCTCGTTGTAATGGTTGCATTCAGATCACGATCTCTGCAGGTAATAGTAGTTTTATCAGCAAAAAGAGTAAATGAACTCGTGAGGTTCTCTGCTTTCTATAGAAGACTGACATACTTTGCTTTCTATTGGAGAGATAGATTGAGATGATTGCAATGCTAGTACTCCCAAACTCATATCCCTACAATTTTCTGAGAAGCAGTTCATGTGAAGCACAATCAAATGCTTTACTCAGGTCACAGAATGTAGCAGACAGATAACAGCTCAAAAGCCTCTTGAATCTTCATCACTAGGTCCATGATGTGCTTTATTGTATTCAGATCTCTTCTAATACCAAACTATTTGTAAACAAAGTTTTGAATTCAAAATGCTTAACAATAACTGCTTCCATACATTTCTCAAATACCTTTGATAATATAAGAAGAAGTAATATTGACCTATAATTGGATGGATCATCATTGTCACCCTTCTTATATACTGGTACCACCACTGCTTTTTAAGTAGATCAGAAAAGATGCTTTCTTTAAAACAGTGATTTATAAGTGTTGTTAGAAGACTAGCAATGAGATGTTTCACTCCTTTTATCACATCAACAGAGAATCCGAAGTAGTCCCTACTTTTCTTGTTCACTATATTAGTTAAAATATCTCTGGTTTAAGAAAATGAAAGAAGCACCTTGGAAGTAAAATACTTCCCCGGACAGAGTGAGATCAAAACCTAAGGGATTAAAGAAGGAGGGTTCAATTTGGGTCTGCAAGTTACAAGCAACATTAGTGACATTCATTAGGTGAAATCTTTGTTTCCAACTTGCTTTTAAATTTATTTCGGTGTTCATTGATTGAAGATTATTCTTGTATTTCTTTGTGATTTGATAATACATTTTTCTGAGAAAATGTAAGAGTTTATCATATTACTCATGAGGATTCAACTCAGAAATATATTATCCAGAAAATTCTTGCCCCTTGTGGGTTCAAAGTCCAACTGAGCTAGACCAACAAAAGAAAACAAGCTACATACTCAACACATTCTCGAGTCACAGAAAGAAAATTCAAAAGCAGATGGTTGCCTGTAAATCAAAATTATATATAATTTAAATTTTTTTAAAGAAATACAACAGATTTCTTCAGATTTCACTGTTATGGCATTTACTTCAGTTACTAATTTAAAAGAATACGTGGACCTAAGAAAACTAGCTGAACCTCCCCCTATGTTGTCTCGGCAACTCGCTGCAGCCAATGTATAATCTGTTATGTGTAAGGCATCAATCTCTCAATTTGTGTGCCAATACTCCGTTACACAAATAATGTCACAGTTTTTATGAGCTAAGAACATTTTAAATTCATTTGCTTTATTCCTCATCGCATGTATATTTATGTGAAATAGCTTTAGCTTGTTCTTTTGTTTTGCACTACCCTCAGGCTCTTGACACTTGGATGTAGCGTCTTTTTTAAATCGAGGACCATCTACAGCACATGGTTTCATGACCTTGTCACACTCACTTGCTTTTACGTTTTTAAATGTCCACCTCTATGAATAAAATAGTCTCCATAATGGTTCATGTAAAATCTTTTTGCCGTTACACCAGCCGGCCAGACATCGAGTTGATACATCTCGGCCTTGTGGTTAAAAGGATAAGATACTACAAAACGGTTTAACATATGTTCCTGACTAGGGAATACTAACATGACTATCATATATGTGCCTATGCCCCACTGATAGGGTGTGAAGAACAGGAAAAGGAATAATTTTAGAAGTCCCTTGATTTCGAGATGCTTGAGATTTCTGTAGACGAAAAGTGTTTTATTGGAGGTGATTTGGATATTTTGAATTTTAACTCTGTTTAAGTATAATCATACTTTACTCTCCTCCTAATGATAATATTTTATATTGAACAGATTATGTAGGTAGCAACATTATTGATTTATTAAAATTACTGCAACATTTCATACAAGAAAATGACAAATAGTTTTAAAATTGTCAGAGTCAGAAAAACTGTGTATTCCTCCCCAACAACATACGAACTTGTCTAAAAAATATTTAAGAATTGCTTATAAGGGGAAAAGTTTTGAAGTGAATGGAAGAATTATTACAAAACTCCCTATTTTAAAAAAAGAACCTTAACGAATTTTAGCAATTATTGAGGGATTAGTATTACCTACAACGTTTATTGCAAAACTTTACGGAAAGAGTTCTAAACATCCGAATAGAAAGGGAAGTCACAGAGATTAAAGAACAAAGTGGGTTTCGAACAGAACAATCCTGCGTTGACAATATATTTATCTTATAATATAGCAGTGGAACATAATATGTATAGAGGGTTCACGAATATAGCGCCTATCATCATCTCAACGGCCGCTTAAAAAATGAACTCGCCGTTGAAAATTGTCATTTAGATTTAAAATAAATCAATTAGTATTTATAAAAGGCATCAATCTCCTGGATATATAATACAAATTTACTACAATCAAGTTTCAATTCATAAATATAACATAAATCATTCAAAAATTTGTGGCAAATGGACTAGTTTCCATCCTAAACACACTATCATCGGCTCACTATTATTTTATATAGTTGAGATGTGATTCGACAAGTTTTGTATAGTTATAATATAGAGGTATTGATATTTAATATCAATTTTGTACGTTCATAGGCGTAATATTTTAATAAAAGTTGGTAAGGATTTTATAACTTCAGGTAAATAGAAATATCTCTAAATATCGTTATAAAGTAATTAGAAACTTATGGATAAAGTCAAAGAGAATGATGAAGGGGACCAAACAAATGAAACAAACTAAATTTGTCTACGTAAGAAAAAACTTGTAGTATTATTAGAGTTCCACTCGTATTATTATAGTGTTAATAACTTATACGGTGCAATTCAAAGAAACTTTGAACTGTGAATCATTTTTACTTCATAAAAATTTCATTCAGATTTCTATAAATAAAGTGCTTTCCACGTACTTAGAAATAAGATTAGTCTAAGAAAGTAGATATTATTAATAAAAATAGCACGCCTAAGCAACTAATACGCTTACAACATCTTAATGATATTTCCTATCATTAATAAAACATTAAATTGGAGCTATATTTGGATATTGTATCCTTTTTTTTTAAACTTTGCCGTACGAGGTAAGTATGATAATTCTTGTTAAGGATAATTTAAAAATCGATCAACTCAAGAAAGGTTACGTGCAGGCACACTTATATTTATTTTTATAAACAACTGCATAATTTCGAGAAAATCATAAAGAGCGTTTTACAATAAACGTATTTGTATTACACACTTCAATATTTTTTGAATGATCCGCAGAACGAATGTATCCCCTTTTTAATCACTAAATGGAATTGATAGGAGTTAATTGGCAAATGAAGTTCCCATTAAACTACTCAAAATTGTGGATACTGAATCTATTGTCCTTTTTTTGCATCTATTTAATACCATATCGTCGGCTGTATGCAATAGTGGCTTAACTAAAAATTGACAAAATTGGGTTAACATCACCACAGGGCTTGAAAAAGCCTTATTTATGACCTACAAAACTGGCACAATAATAACAGCAAAAATGTCCGATAGACGCCACTAGTGTCGCTATGACATGTTGTCGGTTGAGATAAATTGTTTCTTGCAGTACTGGCCCTTTTTAGTTGTGCAGTGGAAGTCGAATTGTGTCGATATCAACTTTCTATGCAATACCGACACTTTTGAGTTTAGCTATACCGACACTATAGCAGAAAATTTTATATATATTCAAACTGTATAAGTGAGAATTTTGGAGTTGAACGCTCTTTATGTCATATCCAAAGGGTTATCAGAAAAGAAGTGAATTAATCCTATCTCGAGCAGGAGTAACGTAAGTAATAATATCAGTATTATTTTAATGTAAATTCCAAATAATCGATTTAGAAGAAAACTTCGATATCGAACCGGTTCGCAAAGAGAGGATCGTCTGTTTTAGGGCATTTTAGGTGATAAAGACGTGACGATTAATAAACCTAAAAGTAGGAAAAGGAAGGCTTGTCCGGACCAATGGAAAAGAAGTCAGAAAGTTTCTTAGAAATTTAAGCCAAAAACACACCAATGTTAACGGTAATCTTGTACAGGCTAGCAGTTTAGGTACATCTTGCAATCCATGTAAAGTGAAATGTAATGAAAAATTCACGTTACAAGAAAGAACACAGATCTTTGAAAAATATTGGTCAATGGGAAAGATAAATGAACACCGAAGTCATATTGTGAGATCCATGTCTATAATTTAAACCCACATATCGATATGCAGATAAAGGTAACACATCAAGCCGTGGTTATAATCATGCATGCATAAAACATTTTGCAACGAAACTATGAAAAGGGTTCGTAAACACCTTTCTTCAATTCCGACAATGGAGAGCCACTACTGTCGAAGTACTACCTCAAAAAATATATAGAAGGATGAATTTGTAAAAATTGGTTTATATCTAAACTTTTTAATTATGAATTTAACTATGCATTCTTTTCTCCCAAAAAAGATCAATGTCAGTATTGTGAAAAATACAAAAATTTGAGCAGTGAAGAAAAAATAGCCCTAGAAGATGCTTATAATAACCATCATAGGAAGAAAAACTTAAGCCGGAAGCTAAAATACTTGACAAAGAGAATGTAACTAACTTACAAAAAGTTGCTTGTTTTGACCTACAAGCTGCTCTACCAACACCAAAAGGAGACGTTTCCGCTTTCTATTATAAATCTAAGGTGTCAACATATAATTTCTTTGTGAACTTCAGAACTTCAGAAAAAGGGTCTGGAAAATGTGCACAGCTATGTTTGGCATGAAGGAGAAGGCAGTAAAGGTGCCATAGAAATTGGTTCGTGCCTGCTGATGTATTTGGAACAAACATCTATAAAAACCGATTCTGACGATTTGAAATTCATATTGTACTCAGATAATTTTAGTGGCCAAGGAAAAAACAAGTACCCAATTTCAATGTATCAGTACTCATCGCTATTTAGTTGTCGGTCATACTCAAAAGAGGGTGACAGCTGCCACTCTATAACAGAAAGAAATATCACTAAAGCTTTAAAGGAGGGCCTATTTATCTATCGACTCATTACGCTATGCTGATCCGAACTGCTCGTTGCAAAGAATCATTCGAAGTACACGAATTATGTCATAATGATTCTTTTGATCTGAAAAAGTTAAATACTAAAACAGAGACAATCTGCAATGAAGATGTCCAAGGAAATATTTTTCATTTCAACGATATTTGTGAAATTCATCTAAAAAAAAGCTCTGATGCTCACTACTATTTTAAAACTTTATTTGCACAAGAGGAGTACAGATCAGTTGATACCACGAAGAGAAAAACACAAAAAAGGTTTAGAAAGCATGCTATTATAGAACCAGAAAAGGCTTTACTATTAGCTTACTAGCCTGCCAATAACTGAAAAGAAGAAAAAAGACCTTGTGACAAGACAAGACTAGCCTTGTGAAGACAAGAGTGATCCACCAATTCACGCTGATTTCTACCGACATTTAAAGCATTGTGAATCATAACTTTTCCTATTATTATCAATATACACTTTTTTTATTTCGTTCTTCTTATAGTTGTTATAAACATGTTTTCTCATTCAAGTAACTTGTAGTATTCTTTATTGAACCTTTATTTCAGTTGATAAGAATAACAAAACAAATGCCAGTTTTGTCTTTGCCTTAATTAGTCTTGAAAGACAAAATTTTGATGTGCAATAGTGGCACAACTCAAAATAAGGGTTGAATTTAAAAGTCTGGGTTTCAATTCATTAAAGGCTACCTAATGCTCTTCCAGATACACCAAAATTTTTTTTTCAAACGTCCCAATCCATGTAGTAAAACAAATAAGACAAAATTATTGGCACACAAACTTTAAACCACTGTTTTGGAAAATTACCAGTGTTTGTGTTGTGCCACTATTGCATACAGCCGACGATATATTATAGAACAGGTATATTACCTAAAGAATGGCTCCAATCGACATTTATACTGCTTCCCAAAAAAGCCAATGCAAATAGAATACATAAGAAATTAGATGAAGGCACAAGTAATACACATGTGGGATTTAGGGAACACAGGATGCACTGTTTACAGTGATTGTTCTTTCGCAGAGATGCCTAAATACGAATCAGGAAGTATATGCCTGTTTCATTGATTTTGAGAAGGAATTCGACAGAGTGCAGCATAATCGGCTCAAAGAAATTTTGTTAAATAAAAACATAGACAGTAGAGACATTAGAATTATATGTCACCTATATTGGAATCAAACAGCTAAAGCGAAAGTTGAAAATGAACTGACTAAGGATATCCAGATTCGTCGTGGGGTGCGCCATGGGTGTATTTTATCACTATTCTTATTTAATTTATACAGTGAAGCCCCTCACACTGACATTTGTTTTGTTTTTTTCCCTTATTGTATAAATAAGTTTGAGTTTTATTTCTAGTAAATAAATATCACTGATAATATCTGTACACCATATACAAATTGTTTGCACAGTTGAATCTCATCTTCTTATTCAAAATTTTTAATGTGTCATTAATTAAGTCATATTAGTGTTTGTATTATATTTTTTTCTAGTTTGACCCACATAGCCGTCGCTCAGGGTCTGTAATTGTATATTTAGGATTTATATAAGTACATTTATACTTTCATGGAAAAAATAAAATAAAATTATCTTTTCTTTTTATATATCACCAAGTATTTACTTTAGCTTTTCTTTTGAATTACCTTAAAAACAAATGTCATCTAGCAAAACTTCAAATTGAAATTCATACCTTTACGAATAGAGCTTTATTGTTGAAAAGTTTGATGTATGTTAGCCCTTCTTAACCTAGTTTCCATATGATTTATGTTTAGCGTAAGACATTTTAAACTTTCGAGAATATTTACCTACATTTCTTACATTCTAATTTTGTGAATACCGTAATTCCAGAATCTCAACGACACAAAACAAACAGCGGCACATAACAATGCGAACTGGACATATAAAGGCTTCCAACCAAAACTACATTGCTAAAAACACGGCTTTTTATCTGCATAATCCTTTAAATGGAAACACGTATAAAAATAAATTAAGTTAATGCAACGCAAAATACGACTAAACACAATGTGAGATATTTTAGTGATATTGCAGGTGCAGGGTTGTAATTTAATTAAAATTTAAAATCACCATTACAAATTACGATTTAAGAACACACAACCAGATAAACTATTCAATATTTTTATTATTTAAGTAAGATGTAATCACCTATAATCTTTTATAATAGCACTTTATTAAAAGTTTCATTTATTCATCAACACTTCACAACCTATTAAAAAAAGTTTTGTTTTGTTTGTTGCAGGGAAGAGTTAGTGTGTGTTTAGATAAATGTTCAATAATTTTGTAGTATTACAGTATACTCCAGTCGTCAGAGACGAAAATGCCACCGAACCTCTAAAAATCATACGAACAAATGAATTTTGCCGAAAGTGTCAATTTTAGGACGCTAAATAAGATACAAAAAAGTTTTTACTCCCGAGCTTCCCCCTAAAACCTCCCACACGTAGAGGGGGGAAACGGAATAAAATCGACTTACCAAGAATCTGTAAGCCATCGAAAAAAAGGTTTCAGATAAAAAATGTAGCTAAGATAATTTTGAACAAAAAAGTTTATTAGCATTTTTTGTATTAAATGAACCATCCTCTCAGAAACAACGATTGAAGCGATCAGCGATTTTGAATGTCAGTTACGCGAATTATGAATGTTCTTGGGAAAAACACTTTTTTAAAAACTGAACTTACAATTAAAACTTTTATTTTCGACTTACAAAGATATTGATTGAAAAATATTGACAGACTGAAAAATATTGATTTTTACATCGTGTTTTATAATTTTATAATTGCTGATCTTGCTGTCCAATACGTCGCAATTCAGTCCAGAATGTTCAAGCGGTAGCCCCGTGTTGAAGCCACGTGGTAGAATTCACTGGACGGTAGCGGTCATTGTACTGTAACTCGCGCACAAAATCAATGCTCAATAAAATTTGTATCAGCTTGACGGTAATAATTCAATATCTTTTGATCCGAGTATCCTATCGACAAAGATCAAGATGTGTTTAAAAGGTAAAGAGTGCAGCTTTCGTATGCATTTGCCGCAAATAAACTCAGTTTTTATAAAGACGTGTAATAAATAAACGTGGCGCGATTTTTGCCATTTTTTATGTTTCTCATGAAATCAATACACTGTATCCCTTTCATTGACTGACCACTATAAAGTTTCCATAACTAGAACCTAATCTTTAAAATCTATAGCATGAAATTTTGGTTTTGAGTTTTGCAACAAATGTAAGGCATTTGAAATATGCTTAAAAAAACGCTGAAATTAAACTTTCACATTACAAACGATCTAAAACATTTAAAACCGCTCTTTTTTAATTACACTAGTACTTTATTGACAAGTACTTAACTTCTGCTATAAATTATACCCAAAACCGTCTTCTTGGAGGTATTTCTGTGACGTGCGATCATTTTAATGCAAAAGTTTAAATTCTGCGTTTTTAGTCATATTTAAAATGACTCATATTTGTTGGGAAAAAATCAAAATAGAATTTTCATATTACCTATAGCTTTTAAAGACAAACTGGTCTCCAACAATGGAAATTTCACTAAGACCGATCAATGAAAGTAATAAATTTTATTGATCTCACGAGAATCGTAAAGAGTGGCATAAATCGCGCAATGTTTGTTTATTGAACAGGATTATAGAAACTGACTTTATTTGCGGCAAAATACAAAAATTGCATACGAAAACACTCTTTACCTTTGAACTGACATTCAAAATCACCGGTCGCTTCAAGCGTTGTTTCTGAGAGAACGGTTCATTCTACGCCAAAATGCCAATAGACATTTTTATTTAAAATTATCTCAGCTACATTTTTTATTTGAAACTTTTTTTTATTCGGCGTACAGATTCTTGGTAAATCTATTTTTTGCGTTTTTACCCCCTAGGTACACAGGGGGTTTTACGGAGAAGCCTGGGAGTTAAAGTGGTAACCTTTTTTAGTAAGACTGGACTAGTACTGCATTGGTTAGTGATCAGTGTAGTAGTGTCTGGGGGCTCGGCAGACTGAGACCTCGGAAGCACTGAAGAAGACATCAAAGTGGATGTCGAAAGCTCGGCGCAATGATAATCGACACGTCAACCCGGAAGACTCTTGAGTTCTAGCTTAGCTCTACAAGATTTTAGGTGTAATTGTACCAACCGCGGAAATCTGTCAGAATATAATATATATATATATATATATATATATATATATATATATATATATATATATATATATATATATATATATATATTGTTATGATCCGAAAATTTAGAAAAATTTTTTTGCGGCATTGACTTGCGTCATTCAGCCAGTCTCCAAAGGTTATAATATATTCCTTAAAAAAGTATAGACAGATAAGTACAGATTATTTCTCTCAGACAAATGCACAGCGATATCCCTAAAACGAAATAGACGAATAATTAATAGAAGAACACGTCGAAGGAAAATACAAGGACACTCGCTTCTCGTCTAGGGGTCCGTCAAGACATTTATTTTAACAGACAAACAATACTGACCACGGATAAGGTATTGTTACATATAGGATAAACAAAGGGTACAAGTCTAATCCTATACACGCTCATGAAAATTTTCATGAACGAGTACCAGATTTATAAAGCTATGCATGTGTCTGACAAAAATTCTATAATTAAATTATATATTGTTACAGAACCTATGGCTAACAAAGACTGTATATTATATGGAGCGTATGTATTGCATTTAGTTAATTTTGTATACAGGGAGTTTGAATGCTGAATAAATTTAGGACATTCAAAGAAGATGTGATCGAGGTCACCTAGCTTGCCGCAATGTTTGCAACTATCATCATCAATGACTTTAATTTTAAATAAATGGCATGGGTAGCATGCATGTCCAAAGCGTATTCGATTTATAGTAGTAATATATTTACGAGGAGCTTTGAAATTCTGAAACCAGGTTGTTTGAGGTAGAGTTGGTTGTAAAGAGGTATACCTTTTAGAGTTTGTAGAATTTCAACAGTTAGCTACAAATAGAGAAACGAATTATAATTACATATGGTTTTTGGGTATGTGTTAAAAGTGATATGGACTTATTATAGACTTATATGGTGAATGGTTGAATTTAGAATATTATATAGTATTAGATCTTATATATTATGTAAAATAAACAAATTTGTTTCGTTCGCAAAATTCATGGGAAAACCTTTTACATGTTTCTTCATGATTTGAATAAACAAATATACGCGAATAACGGTTTCTATTGTCTTTTGCATTGGTTGTAAAACCCCTGGGATATTTCGGAGAAAGTTAATTATGCAGGCTCCATTGTTTGATTTGTTTATCGAAAACAAAAATGAGAAATCTGAGGAAGTTTGAGTTTTTTTGAAAGACTAAAAGATAATTGGTTAAAAAGAGAGAGTGTAAGGAAATTTTGGATGTTTTATGGATGTCGAAAGCCGAGAAGAGAGTTATCTGTTGATAATCTTGGAAGGAATAACATCGAATCCTAGGAAGTGATCTAGTGTCGGTAATTTTGAACGGTGTCATTTTTTTGTGAGTAAGAGTTTAAAAAGTTGTAGTAGTCTATGAATGCTGATTGGGAGAAGTTGCAGCAGTTAAGTTTTGCATTAGTTAAGTTTTGCAGTATTTGTAAGTACAAATAATTATTATTCATCGGGAGAATCATAGACAAGTAAGCTGTGTAAGCAGAACAAGAAAGGAGTTTAGCTAGAGAGTTTTTGATAACCGAATATCAGGGACATTTTAGAATTGAAATAATTGAAAGTTAACCGGCTTTTTGAAGACAATATTGCAGAGGCAAAATATTTGAAACTAAACAAAAATTAAAAATAATTGGTAAGGTTTCCTTTTATTAATTTTCTCAGTTAAATTTGTCAAGATAGGGAAACATTGATATTTTTAAGTGATTTGTTTATACGTGTAATAATTTTCCAATCGATTTTAACAGTATATTTAATAATTGTATTGAATAAATTGTATTGAATTTTATTTATTTCCTTTTACTCCTGTTTAGTATTGAACACTAGCTAAAGACAAAGTTATTTCTCAACTCAAATAAAAAAACTGAGATATAATAAAAATCTAATTAATCATTTGGCGTCTGTAATTAAAACTATATAATTAGGTATATTGAAATTCATTCATATAGAAATTTTATTTAATTTTCTAATAGATTTCAAAATCATATCATAATCAAGAAGTATTAAGTATATTAATTTGTTTTTTTTTTGCGGAGCAACGTATTAGACATTATGTTGAATATGTATATGAGTTACGAACACCCAATAACCACCTTGGATGTCAAGGTGGCGTTCTTAAGCCACCTTAACCATTACGTACATTGATTGTTCCCAAAAGTAATTGTCTAATAATTGAAATATGTGACGTGACCCGTGAATCATCTAAGAACTATTTAATAGTATTTATTAAAATGGTAAAGGACCGCGAGCATAGGTGAAGTGTACGAGTAAATTTTTAATTTGTCGACTACGTAACGGCTGTTATTGTTACCCCATATTGCAAAGTAAGTCGATATAATGACTGTAATTATTTAAGAATGCTGTAAATATAGTATTTCTGCAATAATTATGGACACATAGATTTATAAAAAGAATTATTCTAATGTTTGAATGAATTATTCTAATGGTTCATGTTATATATTATTTTATTGGGGTTAATATATAAAATACAACTTTTAGCCAATACTATAGTATATCTCAAAATGATTGATAGCACAAATTTTATTGCACGTAAGATAAAACACAATATAATAACGTAAAACAGTGACGGAGATTTTCTAAAATGAAATATTCAGCATTGTTCTGAAAATGTTTGGGTTTTACCAAAAATTTTTAAACATAACAATTTATTTCAAGTTTTGTCTTAAATTTTGTAATCATTGTAATCAACAAATGATCTAAGTACGTAATCTCTACAGTTACAAAATATCAGATATACAGATTGTGAATCATTTCAGTTAAGATTAACAGGTTGTGTTTGTAAAGTTCTATTAGTTCTATAATAAAAAGCGATATTAATAAGTCAACTTTTGTAGTAAAAATGTCACAAACATCTAATTTTACTGTCCATTGTACTATCATTTCCTGTGAAATTAAAGTGTCATTTAACCGTGCCAATGAAAACTTTAGTGTTAAATGTACATAATGCTCTTGTACACGAACATTTTACAAGTACTGTTCGGAGTATAGTTTCTAAGTGTTAAGATATGAGCGGAGATAGAGAAGCAACTATTTATAGACTTAAAGCAACGAAAGGGTGGAAGTTTTACAGAAGCACCTAAAACGTCAACAGGGAGAAAACTCATTCATATAGACGATACTGTAAAACAATCGATTCGAAAAAAAGTTCATTTCAACTTCATAAAAAAAAGTAAAGGTGAAAAATTTTTCTAAATACACACCATTGTATTGTACCATGGACAATTTTTTCTCACTAAAGGAAGCTATTTTTCATTTAAAAACAACCTACGAGTACTAAATTTCAAGTAAATACGTTTATTGGTTTTAAAGTTATTGTTGTTATTAACTAAAAGAATTTAAATTTTTTTAATTTTAACACCCTGTATCTCGAAAAGTAAATAAGTTTGACCCCTCATTAACTATATCGTTTTGTTCAATTTTTCGAGAAGTATCTACAGTCAAGTACAGAAGTATCTACTGGCCTGCGTAGCGCAAGCGGTAGGATGCTTGACTCGCAAGCCGGTGGTCCGGGGTTCGAATCCCACCACCGGCAAGAACATCTAGACATTTTAAAAATGTCTAGGCCCCAGGTCGACTCAGCCTGAATAAAAATGAGTACCTTGGGTAAAACCAGGGGTAATAATAGACGGTTGAAGCGTAGCACTGGCCATGTTACCTTCCTTGTATACCGTAGGCCCTAGATATAGCAGACTACCCTGCTATACTCCCAAAGCCGCGACAGCGGTATAAAACGGGAGACTATTATAATATCTACAGTCAAACGTTGTAAGTGTCATTTGGAAACACCCTGTATGTATGAAATATTAGATATTTAATAGAAAATATTAGATACTTACAATTTTGCCACAGACTGAACAGTAGATTTTTCCCATATCCATAGACAGCTCTTTATAAGGTTTAATCCAAGTTGAAGCACTGGTTGTTTTAGGCATTATAAAATCACAATCTTCCTTTTTGTTACGCACAACGAGTGTTTACGCTTTGAATATCAAAACAAAAATGATTTACAAATCTGAGCATCAAATTAGAAATGTTTAGGTACCTAATTCAATAAATTGGGAGATTTTGGAAAATCCCTAAATTAGGAACAAAACTATTAGCCGTTTACCTGCTGTTAAGATACAATAAATTGTAGATAGATTTGGGGATTAGATCATCAAATGCAAATGAGCGAACCCTTAGCGATTATCCAATAACTGAATGCCTCAGTGACCGAGACTTTCTAAGAATGTTGAGGGCTACTTAAATTGATCTTCTTTGAAATTGTAAATGTTTTGTACCTGTAGAGATTACGTACTTAGATCATTTCTTGATTAAAATGACTACAAAATTTTATACAAGAATTGAAATAAATTGGTATGTTTAAAAATTTTCAAATACAGTATAAAAATCTGAACTTTTATGCACTTTATGCAAAATTTTATACAAATATGCCAAAATATGAAATATTTGCATAAAATATGCACAATATGCAAAATATGCAATATGCATATTTGCCGAAGTCTAGTCATTACCTATTCCTCGATTTCAAGGCCGCATACGACAGTGTCAATGTATGAGAATAGTTATACGACAAGCTCGTTTCAGGCTTTCCCCTCTTCAAGGTATGGATGCCACCCCTTTTTGTTAATGCTTAGGTGACATTGTGTTGTTTTGTATTTTTTTAGGTTTTTATATTTTTGATTTTGTTGTTTATATACTTACTTTTTATGGAGGATGATCCATAAAAAATATATAATCCATGATATATAACAAATTAATGTATAAATCCATTTTGGATTATTTTTACAAAATTTTAATAATAAAACTTTATACCATTTTACAAAAAAGTTTTTACTTGATTTTAAGTTTATTTATATATTTATATAATTATTAAAAACTACCTACAGGATACTTTTATTTTAAAAGATCCGTTTCTTGTTTAGTTCCTAGTTACAGAAAAGCTTATGCAACACTAGATATTTTCAGTATACTATGTATGTATCATACACTTAAATATTTATTTAACAGAAACATCTAGAAGAATTTTTACAGCTTATTCAAAGCAATTGGGTCAATGTTAAACATCAATTTGGACAATTGAGTAGTGATTGGTTGTCAATGTAGATATTTATTAATTTAGATCTGTACGATACATAGTATTATATCTTTATAAAAATTGTACTCTTAATTGCATTTGTTAACGTATCAACTCAAATATTTAATTTTATTGAACTGCTCATTAGAAGATTAAAACCATTTGTAATGTATAATAATGATTAATATGGTTAATAAAGATTGCTCATTTCCAAGTCGGACAAGATCAAACTGATAAAAAATAAAAACAGTTAGTAAAACTAAGTGAAGAAAACAAAATAACTTCTACTAAAACACCACATTATGTACGATTCACCCTATATATTATGGCAATAGAGCAAAATATCTAGTATTTTGAGGTCATAAGGGTTACACCACGCCCAAAATTGTAAAAGTTCCAATAAACGGTATCAACTCACTCCAACAATTACCTCAGAAATTACCCATACACGGCATTGAAAGATCAGATATTGCCAAAGTTTTAGAAACTAGCGAAGTATATTAAACTAAAAGAAAACAATGGAAATTATGTTGATCAATCAGAACGGAACATTATAATTTTGTTGTTTCTAACACTTTTTTCTGTTTTTGCTCCTGCAGTTGGTTCTATGTAAAAGTAGTGAATAAAATTGGATAAGAAACTAAGACAATTTGATGTTTTCAAATGAATAGATATTTAAAGCATGTCTTTAACTCACAATATACGATTTTTTATTATTAAAACATAAATCAACTAGATGGTACCTCTCCAGTATTGTAAGAATTAAGAATCTCCAAAATTAAGGTGACGTCTTGATTCAAGGAATAATTATCTTATTTACAGTTAAATCGTAAGTCCACTTTTTAGAAGTTATTGACGAACATTGATTGATTTTTCAAGGACCATATATGCCACAGCGGAAGGTAGTTTAAGCAAACCGCGCGGTTTGTCTATGCCAGGTTATTTTAAATAGATTGAATATACCAAAAAACACAAAAGATTTTTGCCACATTCAGTTTGTTTTTTTAATCAAAATTGTTAAAAACTTTTGTTTACTTTAAAGTTTTTTGTTTGTTTACTTGAATTACCTACTTTAATTTGTTATTGTTACACATTTAGACATTTAGGGAATTAAAGTTTTTATTGTAAAATTAAAATTCATTGAACTTTTTAGAAGCAATTAACTCTATAACCAACCGAATTGTTGGTCACCAAAACATGTGCTTTGATTTACTAAACGTAACCAAGTGTAACTAGCGCCCTCTATTAGAAATGCTAAATTAGCAATTCTCATACCAAAAACGTAAAATTGTCAATTTTTAAACAGAAATTGTGAAAACATACAAAATTATTGCGAAAATAAAAATCCATATTTAAGCTTTAAACACGGGAAGAAGACGGTTGCGCCTGTTATAATCCGGTCTCGATAAAGGATCCTTTAAGCTACGGGCAGGATTGCGCCGGCAGCAGATTTAATTCTTACAACACGATACTTTAGGTACTTACTTACAGCTTTCATCTAATTAATTGGGAGTACATAGCACAAACAGTAGTAAAAAATGTTTTGCCGTAAGTGTAAATTCCTGGAGTAAATCCTTATATTTTATTTTCATTTTTAATTATACAACCTAACCTATATCATCTATTAATGCATTACGGTGCGGCGATACAATTGCACAAGGAAGACATTAAAATATTACGTAACCACGGGAGGCGGCGCAATCATACCCAGGGATTAGGGACTATCTGAGTTAGTACAGCGCAATCGTGCCCTCAGTTGAAGGTACCTCAAACAAAATCGGCGAAATCATCGTATATCCTTAAACATCCAATAACTTGGAAAATAGCAATATTTGTATAAGGCATATTGGGCAGAATCATCACATTTGGAAGCCCAGAATCTACAACTCAGCGATTGAACATTCGTAATGAATTACCCTACATATAATGGAAATAAATCATAATTTTAATTAAAAATATGTTATACTTATATTTATTAAAGTAAACTTAATAGGTTTTCAATTATCATCATCACGAAGGCGTTTCATTCCTAATGGAACGTTCGTTGCTCTTACTTAAAGGTCTCTGATTCGCTAATTGCGGTCAATCACTCTGCATTCTTATTGTCTATTGTCAAAACTTGTTGTATGGCTTGGCTTTCGTTACAATTTTGTGCAAAAGTCCCTCCAGTTTCTCACTTTCAGGATTCTGATATCTCTCATGACCTGGTCCTCTTATCTCTGTAGGTCTTCTTCCCTTTGGCCTTTCGGTTGGTGGCTTCTATCTCAATTCGATATAGTACAGGACCAGCAGCCCCTCCTTAAAGAAGCGCAAGGTTATAACGTTCAGATTCGATGGCTTCTATCTGGTGACATTTTTAATCAGTAAGTAAAAAATAGTTTTAGAACCATTTTAAGTTAATTCGGTCTTCTCTAAACGCATTTTAGTGCGTAGGAGGATATTAAACCTGGAAAATAATGGTCGATTTGAGAACACTTTTTGCAATGGATGATTATCCAGTCAAAATCAACACGACCCTGCTATCGTCTCTTACAGATAACACCGTATATAATAAGGGTATAATAAGAGCACCGTATAGGTATATATCTTTATTCGTGTGCCTTAATATTTGATTTCTTTAGAAATCCGTATTAAAAGCAAGAACTCCTGATATAAAACCAGCACACGATATTACCAACATATTGGCTGTTTTATATCCGCAAATCTAAACAAATCGTTTTATAGTACAAATGTTTATTTGTACTTAAAAATTTAATTACATACTAAAATACATATTATCGATTCTCGATAATAAATTTTTTAATAACTATAATCAATTCTAATATATTATGCTATCAATAAAGTGTTTTGCATGTGAAATTTCATAAAAAAATATATGAAGGCGGGATTGATTTACTAATAATTAAAATGTTAGGTAAAATATACAAGTTACACATTGTAAAAAAACTTGAAAAATGCCTACTTTATTCTTATTTCAATGTTACGTAGGTAGACCTCACACAAGTGACACTATGTGGATCAAAGTCGTTGTTAGGGTGTACAGTATATTTTACGAAATTTGATATATTTTGGATTAAGACACAAAATGTTTATCAATGTTCTGAGTCTACTTCCTACTAGTTCGGTTCATTACACTATAGAAGGCTAATTTGTTTTAATATATCCTCGTATACACATATTATGTGTATCACCCTGTTTAGCCATCGCGTTGACTAAAGAGATTATATGGGTTAATGAGAAAATATTGTTTGTTTTATCTTTACGAAGGCGATACAGTCATTACTTTTAGATAGTAATCTTCAAATGGATACATTATACATGTATGTAACTCACGAAAAGTTACGATCATCCAAACGGATGAATTTTTAATATATATATATATATATATATATATATATATATATATATATATATATATATATATATATATATATATATATATATATATATATATATATATATATGTATTTGTTTTATTATTTTCTTGCCTAATGTTCATGTTTATTTTTTTATTTCTTTTTCCATTTTTGTTAACAGATGTTGCTTAGCTTGCTTGCAGTATTTCTTCTGCAGCTTTGTCTCTTTGTGTGTTTTGGTCCCCTTTATTTTTTCTGTCCTCTTTTGCCAAATCCGTCACAGTTGCCTAGAGTCGTTCATTCTAGTTCTTGCTAGTCCCTTATCTCTGTATTTCTTATTTTATCCATTCGTGTGACACCTAACTCGTTGAAGATATTTCATTGAGTATATTGATATATACAGATACCCGTAACCATAGGCCGACATATACGAGGGCGGTCTGATAAGTACTTAGCCTCTCCTTCTAATGGCGCCCCTATCGCAAGAAACATTTACTGTCGCGTAGAACATTCTCGTAAACGACTACTGTCACACCTTTAGCCGAATCAGACTTGTAGTTTTGTTTAGACCGCGTGTGGAAGCGGGTGTGTCCGCGGATTTAAAAAAAATGGAAAAGGCAATATCGGTTGGTGCTTCGATTCTTGTTTTTGGACTTCAAATCAAAGAGCGCTTGGATGCTGTGTACGGTGACTCTTCTCCTTCGATGGCAACCGTTAAAAATTGGTGATTAGAGCTTCAACGTGATCGCACGTCGGTTTGTGATGAGCCACACCTAGGTATCTTAAATACGGCTACCACAGAGGATATTGCGAGAAACATCCATGATCTCGTATTGGCAGACTGCCGATTGAAGATGCGTGGGTTAGCTCAGACAATAGGTATCTCAATAGACCGCATATGTCATATCTTGCATAAAATTTTTGGGCATGAGAAAGCTGTAGACGTGATGGGAGACAGCGTTTGTTCACTTCAAACAATAAACGCAATCGTGGGACTCATTCAGAGCAGTGTTTGACGCTGTTCAAGCGCAATTCGAAGGTGATTTTGGATCATTTCGCGACAGTCGACGAAACATGAATCCACTTGTATCATAGGAAAAGGAACAGTCGAAACACTTCACCCGGTGAACGTGCTCCGAAGAAGGCGAAAACTGTCATATCGGTCTGATCTATATCGACTACCTGAGCCAAAACGATCACAGGAGTCTACTAAGCAAAATTACAAAAAAACGGCATTATTAGCGAGAGAACTAGTGCTCTTCCACCATGTCAACGTACCGGCTCACACCTCAGCCGTCACCACGGCCAAATTGGTCGAATTGGGCTACGAATTACTGCCCTATTCTCCAGATTTGGCTCCGTGCGACTTGTTTTTGTTTCCAAACTTAAAAAAGTCACTCGTCGGGCAGAAATTTAAGTGGAATGAGGAGGACATCGCCGCCACTGAGCCCCACTTTTCAAAATTCGAAAAAACGTATTTTTGTTTTGAGATGGGTTAAAGAAGTTTGAGCATCGCTGGGTCAAGTCTTATCGAGCTAAAAGGAGACTATGTTTGAGAAATAAAACGCTACTTATTCAAAATTTTCATTATTCTTTTGTAAGCTACTGATCGGATCGCCCTTCAACATTTCTGTAAAATTATGACCATAATTTAAACTCTACTATAACATACCAATAAAATTAGCGACTCAAACTGTATTATAACTTTTATCCGTGATCGTTAATCTTAAATATGCATTTTATATAAAAGTTTAATGTTATAATTAAATTAAAATTGCCATATATACTTATAATTTTCTGTAATTATTAATAAACAATGTCATGGCCACTTTTTATCGACTCTTTTATTTCGAATGGGAAAATATTTACTATACGCTGGAAACCAATCAACTAAAAAATAACGTTAGATATAACGGTTTCTTTTACTTCGCGGATGAACGCAATGGATGAACCCCTCTATACTAAACACTGTAATTAACAAACTAGCTTATGAATTCGAAAACTTTAATTTGGGTAAGACCTATAGATCTCAAAGGTGCATACTTGGCTGGAACAACGAACCATAGAATAAACCAGTTTATTCAATCAGACCAGATCAATAGTTCTTAAGGAATAGGATAATAAAAAAAAAAGAAAAATTTAGGCTTTAAGTAATTTTAATAAACTCACTCTCTCTCTCTCTCTCTCTCTCTCTCTCTCTACATCTAATATCAAATGACACATATGTACAGAGTCGAATGACATATTTCTTTACTATCCGAACTAAACGAATATTCCTAAAAGTTCTAACAGGTGAGCTATTGAATTACTTTCCAGAACTAAACTCTCAAACTAACAACAAGCATAAGTATATCTTAAACAATTTTTATGAGTAAGTACAAATGGATAAACTACTAACAAAGATGAAAAAAACTTTTACAGATTTCTAACTGAAGTTGTGTATAAAATTTTATAACTATTGACGAAATGGTCTAACTTCAAACGACTAGTGACCATAGGAATTGGAAACGTTCCTACAATCCATAAGAAATAGAGGAAAAAGTCCTAGAGCTCGAAAACACCATAAAAGAAGCACTAACGAATAGAACTACCGAAGACGAATATGAGATATTAATCAGAAAATAAAAGAAAAGATATGGGAAAACAACAGAGCCAAAAAGAGAGCCAGAAGGACAAGAAATCATGAAGATAAAAATAGGACAAACCGACTGAATCGACAAGTCAAGCAGGCACCAATAGAACATATAAGCCAAAACTGGGACAATTAATAATATAATTTACTAATGTTTGTATTTTGAGAACGATTTCCGAAGTGGAAATTGAAACGTCAATAAACGTATTTTAACCTTTAATTGTGGCTTATTCCCATTTAAATAGTAATTAATTTAAAATGCCACAAGAAAATAGCTTCAGAACAATATTGGGACAATTACGTAAAATAAATGGAGGAAGGGTGCTAAAATATTCAAGAATTATGGAGGCTACAAAGAACTTTAAGAAACGATAGAAAACCCCACTACACGGAGAAAACGGAATCGTCTACTCTGCACAATAGAAAGACGAGGTGATGAGCAGGACTGATATAACTGAGCTAATTAAAAAAAGTTTACCAAACACGGCACTTGGTCCAGACGAAATCACTAACAGAGCTCTGAAGTATCTTCCTTCGAAAACAATTGTATATCTAAAAAACATAACAAACCTAATACTAAGATACAGGCTCTTCTCAAATAGATGGAGGAAGCCCGTGTAATCATGATACCAAAGCCAGGAAAGAACTCCAATCAGAGACAGACAGGCGAGAGTTAATCCCAGAAGCACAATTCGCATTCAGAGCTCAACATTACAGCGAACTACAGCTACTCACACGTACAGAATACGTAACAGCTGGATTCAACGATAGGCAATATACAGGAGCAGCCTTCCTTGATGTAATCAAAGCCTTCGACAGAGTGTGGCATGAAGATGAGAAATTATGGATACAGTGGGGCCATGATGAAACTCATCTCCTCGTACCTAAGCGATCGGAGATTCAGGGTCCAGATAGGAATAGTTCTATCTTAACAAGGAATCCCAATAGCTGGAATACCACAGGGGGTAGTCTTATCAGCACTCCTGTATAGCATATATACAGCAGACGTTCCACGAACACCCAGAACAATAATCAGCCTTTATGCAGACGACACTGCAATCGTGGCAAAACATAGGAACCTGGATACGGATGTAAGAAATCTGCAGACGGCACTGGATACGATAGAAGAATGAAGTATCCAATGAAAAATAGGAATAAATCCAGAAAATATCTAAGCAGTTATCTTCAAAAAGAGAAGAGATAACCCAAAATAACAGCTAACAGTGCAAGACAGACTCATCGAATTGCAAAACGAAGCTAATACCTAGGAGTCACAATGGACTAAGTTCTAACATTCACACCACAATTTAACGCGACAGTCCAGAAAACAGCAATGGCCCGAGCCGCAATAAGATTACTCACAGGAAGATGAAGCAAATTAGCTATCAAAACAAAAGTTAGACTGATAAACAGCATTATACAGTATACTCCCTTTATAACGAACACGGTTATTACGAGGTTTCGCTTATAACGAGGTACATTAGATGTCCCGTGAAATTTCTATTGAACTATAACCCTTTATAGCGAGGTAAATTTGCTTATAACGAGAGAAAATAAGATTGAAAAACGTGTTTTTTACGTTTTGGCCCGGCCGTAGCTATAAATAAATACCCTTTTTAACTGCGGGCCGCCCGCAATAAACTTCTTACAATTTATGATTCTTAGTCGGAAATGTAAAATTTATGATTCACAAGTGTCATTGTATTGGGTTGACCATTCACACCTAATAATATGGGTCCTAATAGACAATAATAGACAAGATGTGGAAAGTGTTTTAAAGGTTGTCAGAAACTTTATCCAAGACAAAACGCAAATGAAGAAGCATAAAACTTTTTCACATCTTTAGAAAATATGATAGATAAAATACTGGACAATTTAAAGCAGTCAAAAATGACAAAATAACTTTATACGCTTTATACATATTTACAGAATACAGATTTTTTGTTTTAACATATATCATTGACAGTAAAAGTAAACAACTCTTTTTTGTTTTAATGCATTTCATTGACAATAAAAGTAAACAACTTTGTTTTAAAAACGCCATTCAAACAATATTTATTAGCATCTTATATTGCTCCGAGTGGCTTCACTATAGAAAGTTAATGTTTTAGAAAACTACATATTCATATGTATGGACAATATTATTGTTGTTGGATATAACGAGATCCGCTTATAACGAGGTAATTAGTCTGCCATTTCAGTTCTCGTTATAGAGGGAGTCTACTGTACTACCAATAATTACGTATGCATCTCTTGCATGGGGACACACAAGTCCCCTATTGACATACTTAAGGGGTGTGCAAGTCTCTCAGGCTGAGTTAATTGCTTGCTTCCTTTATTTTACCTAGCTTGCGCCGGCGATCCCCTGAGCAAGACTTGGGAGGTCACGACTTATACGTTAAAACACTGCAGCAGAAAATTGTGGAGGCGTAATAACGCCTGAATCTAAAGATAAAAAAAAACACTTTTCAATTAGTGCTTTATTCAAAAAGCGAGATTTCAAAAATATGTGTGATAATTATGTTGCCAGATAAATATTAGAAGAGTTTGTACACAAGAAAATGGAAATAAGGTTACAACCAACATCACTTAATGTTTAATGGTATATGAACATGATTGATTACCATAACAAGCTTAGGGTTAACCCGAATTAGTATTAAAATTCTTTACTAAGGATCGAATGTTATAAAAATCGAAACGAAGACTATTTCAGTGTTGGATATTTGAATCCACAACAAAGAAAATATAATTCAAAAATTAGAGACTGTAAAATGAAATTGTCATCTAGAAGATTAACTTTATTAAAGCAGTGATGTTTTGTAATAAACTTAGAACATAATAGAAATTATTAATTAGTTCTATTTTTAGCAGATATGACAAACGCTCGTTCCAAAGAAACTTGGAGAATACATTAATATTTCATTATCTCCTTATTAAGTAAACATTGTTTATCATACAGATTTACGTTAAAAGTTGATCCAATCTATAACATGTAGTGCGATCAATTCATCGGAGATTTTAAATCAAAAGACACGTGCATATCGACACCAACATCCTAACGGTTATAGCCATTTAACTTACCGTGATGCCTATTCAGTAAATAAAAAATGCAATAAGCACATTGAAACAATTTACATCAGGTATATTTTACAGTTTTTGTGGGATTTCTCTAATTGCTTTCGAAGTAGTATACCAACAATACAAGAATAATTAATAACTACTTTTAAATTATTGGAAATAGATTTACCGAACTCGTATAAAAAAGAATTAGATTTTTATCATCCGATTCACTATTTTCACTTTCAGAACTAAAAATAAAATTATCGTCTGAACTATCATTTTCCAGGTGGATAATTTGACGTATAGGCCCATGGGGACATTTTTAAGGGGTCATTTAACCCAGCATAAATCATATATAAATCAATACTACAATAAATAATAAAAACTTTAGAAACTATGCTGTCAATTTTTATCGGTACAGTAGGCTACACTGCTAAGGTAAACTTACCACTTACGGGGAGGGGGGTATTTTGGTCAAACATTTTTGTACGGCATTTATAGCTGAGTCAATAAAATATAAAAATCGCACCACTGATCACAACAACGAACTGATAAATAACTTATTCACCCAACCACTTGCCGAAAGAAGATTGAAGAGGGTATGGCCAGAAGACCTACCGCAATAATACTTGGAGAACCTTCACTGGACGGTACCTAACTCACGTTAATTTACGTACAGACTATTTACTTATTACTCTGTGTACAATGTAACGTAATGTACAATGTAATGTAATGTAACAATAAAAAAAATTATAGCTGAGGTAAATAATACAAAAATAATGACCTGCGACCTAATGCCGTACAAAAATATTGGTACCAGTAGCAAGTACAATCTTTGATTTTCGGAAAATTTTGACCCCATTTTCGGTAATTTGATACAGTACGGCACAGTACGGCATTCACACACATAGTTTCGGATCGTTATTTAGATTACTTTTTTTGCAGTGCCGTACATATCGGCTGGTATGGGGGGTGAGAAATCTAGGGCGCAACTCTTGCTTTTTAAGTAGTACAAATGAGGTCATTTGAGCCAATATGAAACTGACTGATTTTTGTTACTCACTTGTTATATTCTAACCCCTTTCTTCTTCTAGATGGAAAAAGGGGTAGACTGGACTAGCAAAATCCTCTAAGTTATGCGGAATTATTAGTTGATAATTTCTTATTTGAAGATATACCAGATACTGGATGATCAAATTTGCAAACTAAGGAAGAATCTGTTAATGATGAGTTATGATTATGAAAAACATAGCAAAGTTGAAGAAAAGTATAAAGACTTTGGGCTAGGAGCTCGTGTAGTCCTGCACTTACCGAAGAAGAATGGTGAGAGCAAAGAATAATTTTTCTTTGATAATTATTTTACCTCCATACCCTTGTTAGAGAAGTTAAAAGATGAACAAATTCTAGGGTGTGGAACAATTACTATTAGACCTTATAAAAAGTTTCTTCCCAATAACTTAAGAAATGATAAATCTATGAAGCGCGGAGGTTTTGATTATATAGAATTTCGTCGATGGACATTGAAGTGTGAAAATGGAAGGACAATAACAGTTTCAAAACAGAGTTCACTTTGCCAGTAATTACCACTGTTGTGAGGAAATAACTATCCAAAGGACTCAAAAAGATACATCTAAGAGCGATATTGTCGCTCCCATGATTGTAAAAGATTACAACAAATTCATGGGAGGTGTTGACCATAATGATTTTTTGAGAACAGCAGCTTATAGACTAGCCAGACGCTGTAAGAAATGTTGGCATAGACTATTTTGGGGATTGATAGACATATCATTCATTAATGCTTATGTAATATTCTGCGACATACGAGCGAGGCAATCTCTTTTAGATTTCCGAAGAGGAGTTGCTATTGGCCCACAAACTCCATCAAAACAATGAAGACAAAATGGTGATGTCTACTGCGAAAAACGAAGAAGAGGAACCAATCTATATGTAAAATTTTTCTACGTTCGAATGAAAAAAAGAATTGTTTCAATATACATATATCATGGTGTTGAATATTGATGAATTTTTTTTTCAAATAAATCGATGAAAATCTCCATATTTTTCATTAGGTTACTCTACACAGCCTGACTGCACTTTAAAGTACCGCATCAGTTTTTTTGTGTTAAAGGTTTTGAAAAATATTATACTTCTTTTTGAAAGTACTTTTAAAGAGATTTCATCAAAACAATTAAAATTTTTGTATTATTTTTATGATCCGACAACTAAGGGTTAAAGGAGAAAAACTAGAGAAAAACAGTTCTATGACTAATTTCTTAGTACGAGAAAAACATTTAAATCAGCATTAGTCAAAACCGCAACCGATAATGAGAATTACAGACCACAGGCGGGTGTTAATTATGGAAGCTAAAAACCGTTTCTTATCTTATCAGTAGAATATTTCAGTAATCACATGTAGATGTTGGATGGTAAACCCAATAACGGACTTCTAAATTGATGGATATTTATAAATCGAGCATGCACTAATAATTATAAATTTTTAAGACTGTGGCAAAAAAATATAATACATAATAATATAAATACAATAAACTGAGTATGTCTTGTTTTTCTCCAATATTAGATACATTTTTTTAAAGTATCACTCTAACATGGTTTACATCTCCTTCTTATAATCAGGTAAAGTGTTATTGAAAATATTGACACAGATTTGTTGCTTAGTTAATTGTTTTCCATTGATTTTTTATTCAATTACTAATAGCACTGGTACCATGCGTAGTTGCATTACATTCAATAATATACAGTATAGTTTAAAATTTTGGCTACACAATGTAAAAGAACATCCTAAAAATACGTTAAATATATGGAAAGTAAATGTATATGAACGTTCAAATATTTAATGAAAAATGTGGGAATATAAACTTAGTAAAGTACCTAGTAAGTTAATTGAACTGGATAGGCTGAATTTCGTACAAAATATGAGAAAATTATTTATCAAAATATCGAAAAAATCGATTTTGAAATTTTTGTAGCTTTTTCAAATAAAATTGATACTGTTAAACTTGAATCAATCGTGAAGGCACTAAATAACAGCTGGATCGACCTCAAACTCATTTACGATATCTGTAAAACCGTAACCACGACCATACATGCAAATCACACTAGAGAAGCAATCTATTTGTGTCCTGTGGATTTTAAAAAAGAATTTGACAGTGTTAATCATGAACAACTAATAAATATTCAACGAAAGACAGGTATTGACGACAAGGATATTGGGATTGTGGCAAACCTATATTCGGATAAAAAGTAAGGTAATGAAAGCAAGGTAATGAAAGTGTAAAGATCAAAAGAGGTGTCCGCCACGGGTGTATCTTATCCCCACTCCTCTTCAATATTTACTCTGAGGAAATGTTTAAAAAATATGGAAAATGCAACAGACGGTGAGTTAACGAACGACATAAGAGATGCCGATGGCACGGTGATGCTTATCAGTAGCATAAATGAATTACAGTCATTAGCAGTCATTGAGGACTACAGCCTGAGTCGCAACTTCCAGAAGACAAAATGGATGCTGATAATCAAAATGCAACAAGTTGCTCTACAGTTACGGATAGACAACATACTAATTGACCATGTAGAATCGACAATAATAATACCTTGGTACCAACGTACATCCAAATGGAAACAGGCCACAAAAATTAAGGCGAGAATAAAACGAGCTAGAGCAGCACAATATGAAAAAGCTCCTGACAAGCAAGGAATTGTCTCTTCCTCTAAAACTCATCATCATCAACCTATATGCATCCACTGCAGGACATAGACCTCCCTCAGCTCTTTCCATCTGTCTCTGTCTTGTGCGGCTTGCATCTAGTTATTGCTAACAGGCTTCAGGTCGTCAGTCAACACCCAACATCTGGCGCTTCATAGCCCTTTGAGTCGCGCGAATCTTATTCACTAATTTTTTTGTAGGTAAGTGTTAATGTTTCCGCACCATAAGTGAGTACAGGTAACACACATTAATCAAAGATTTTCCTTTTGAGGCATATGGGTAGATCCGATTTAAATTTCATGTAAGTACCTATACGATGCAGTCTGCACAATATTCCGTCCATCAACAGCAATATTTCGATTTAGCACAGATTAGTCATTATTTGCGTTTTGTTCATATTATTCTTTACCTCTAAAACTACAATTAGTTAAATCCTACATTTTCCCGATATTACTATATTCTGCGCAGGCCCACACGCTAACAAAGATTTCTTAATTTATCCTGGACCAAACATGCCACATAGAGGTAATCCATAGAATTGGAACAAAAAAGGAATCGTGAGGATAATTTAACAAAGAAAACTTGAATATGTAGGCCACATATTGGAGCAAGATACGTACCGCCTACTGCAATTGATTATCCAGGGAAACATAGACAGTAGACGAGGGTCGGGAAGGGGAAGACACTCGTAGCTTCAAAATTTGCGAAAATCGTTCGGGCTCACATAGGCTGAACTATTCAGAAGTGCCGTAAGCAAGATCCCATGTGAATAGCCAACGTTCGCAGCAGACATGGCACCTGAAGAAGAAGGAATTTGACGAATATCCTCACGAATCGGATAAATAATATAATAGAACTGAAGATGAGACTTCAAGCGGGATGCTATGATTTCTACCGAAACAACAATATATTCCGAAGTGAAATTTATTCAAGTGGCACACATTAGATTGATGGAGCATCAAGTGATAGATACATGGACAACCTAGAGAAGCAAAATATGTTGGAGTTGTAGAAAAGTTGCCACACAGAGGAAGATTAATTTCGAATCGTCACCATAAGACCAGTTCCCTTCATTTTTAATCATATATTTACATAAACTTTTCCACTGTTCCAATTTTCATTTTCTATACTAATGTCGAGCAAAATTTATCCCAAAACCTTGATTTTTAAATAAGGAACCATAAATTCAAATAAAGTAATTAGCTTATCAATAATAGTCGTCGTCAATAAAACATACCCTATTTAAAAATATAATGTACATTTTTAAGAGTGTTCAATGATTTATTTTAAATATTTTATATTTCAAATATAGTAGTAACATAAAAAATGCTCCTACTTCTGTATAAAAAAACTGGCTTACGAAATAAAGTTTAATCATGAATATGAATCATTTCGTTATCAGTTTTTAATTTTCCATGTTTAATTTTAACGGCAGATAAAGTTATTTCGTTGTATAACTGAGTTGACTTCGTATAGTCACCGGACAATGTAAAGTATTACTTCAGATTTTGATTACTTCTCGGAAATGGATTGGGCTACTCTTTTAAGCACATGAATCCCATGAAGCATAAAACCTGTCGTTTTGGAGATTACCAAAGGACGAAATATTTATATAGTGCCCATCTAAACTAAAGATACGTATAAGATGGTACATAATTCCAGAATTCTGGAATGGATATCATGAGTAAATGTTAAATACGACAATTGGCTGCAGTATGATCGATTTATAACAGACGACTTCCGTAAAAAAGGTTCTTTGCTCTACTGACAGCTAAATTGATATATCTTAATGGAAATATAAACCGATACAAAAATTCAAGCTTTCAGTACAAGTTTTTACCTCTAACTGAGGAGTTTTCGTTGTTCTATATTATTTTTGATGGAGTATTATTTTCCAAGGAAACTAATGTTCTGATAAAAACTTTATATTTCGTCTATATTAACACCACAAATTTTTGTAAAAAAAATCTTTGTATCAAAATATTTTTTCTAAATAAGCGAAGATTATCTTTTTAATTAACAAAGCTCTTTCCGCAATAAGCGAAGGAAGGCACTTACTTTTTCACGTTCCATTGGACTCAAGAAATTTTATTATAAATCACAAGTTCCTAAAGGAATTCGCACCTAATTGGTTTATTACGGATCAACGAAGTTTTACAGAATCATGTCTTAAGATATTTTGCTGGAGTATAGCGAAGCAATAAACTTAGTATCTGAAATAAATCATCAGTGAAATATTCACGAACTGTAATATCAGCAATTAGTCAATTCCTGGGGAAAAAATTATATACAGGGTAGCGAAAAAGTATGGAAACACGGTAACTTCTCTGAAACCAATCAATATACTCGTATATTTATGAAATTCTAGGATCATGAATAAGATGATATTCTGCATTTTCTAGAGAGTATTTATGTGACATCAGTGTTTAGCGTATCGCCGCCATCTTGATTTTTTTTAAATAGCAACCCAGTTCAAGTGATACACTTATCATAGAAAAGATTATTTTCCCCCTTTTCAGCAATACCAAAAAAGTACCATATTACTAATATGGTAATACAAGAAAAATTTCCAAAGACATAATATATGTAATTGTTGAACAATTTATATTAATGTTGAAGAGTAACAATTAAAATGAAAAAAAATGCATTTTGTACAAAAACTGCTCAAAGTGTTGGCCAGCTGATTCTTAGCAATAATACAATCTCTCTTAGAATTTTCGAATAGAATCATTGATCGTTTCTGGAGAAACTGCCTACATTTCAAGACGTATGCTATCCTTTAATTAAACCATTTAAATTATAGTACATTTGAAAATGATTGATCCAAAAATTTCTATTATTAACTATTATAATTAAATATTAACTATTCACATCCAATGTCAGTAACGTGAGCCTTTGCAATTCGGGGATTCCCTTGTTACATGATTGTCCCTATTACATCATTGAGAGTTTCGCATTGAAAGGTATAACCTGTTATTGTTTTAAAATAATTTCTCTTAGCGGTTCTTCGTTTTATAATAAGTTGTTTAAAATTTTGCTGATCCCAAGTTGCAGTATAATAAGCAGCACTGTTTTCGGATTGAAAGATTTCAAGCTCGTAAAGTTTTATTTTTCATTAGAAGGGGTTTTTGCCATCTCAATATCGTAAGTCTAATTTTTTTTTATTTCTTTTTTTAAGATTTTATTTGACCCAATAGAGAAAAAAAACATCAAAGACAATCAATTTCGTTGGAAACTAAAATTACAATTTTAGATCCCTTCGGAAAAGGAGAAGGATCTAAGGCAAATGGAAAACATTTTAATTTAGTCGAATCAACTGTAAGAGCAACAAAGAAGAATGAAGTTGCTAAAGAAAATCTATAATTTCTGGTACAAAATTTAGCGCCAAATTTTTATCTTACTCAAGGGATGTATTATTATAAAGAACAGAAAGAGCCATCGCAATTTGGAGTTAGGAACTAATTCAAAGAAGAATTCCTGTAAGTGGTTATTTAATCCAAGAAAAAGCTTTTCAGTTTTATGAGTTAATGAAACAGTCTCCCACTGGCCAAGCTGGTAAAAAATTTTCAGCTAGTAAAGGATGGCTAATCGGGTTTATAAAAAGAAATGCATTTCATAATATCACGATCACAGAAGAGAGTGCTACAGCAGATAAAGCAGCAGCAAAAATATTTCCACGGGAGTTAGCGAAAATTATTGAAGATAGGGACTATTGTGCCGATCACGTATTTAACGCTGATGAAACGGGACTGTATTGGAAAAAAATGCCTAACCGTACTTACATCGCAAAAGATGAAAAAACTGCAAGTGGACATAAAGCAAGTAAAGACGGAGTAACATTATTGCATACTTTGTAGCAATACATCAGGAAATAGGATGTTGAAACCGCTCTTAATAAATAAATCTTTTAGACCACGTGCTTTAAAAGACAAAGATTTACTTTAAAAGTAAAACAATAAAAAGTAGCTGATGTTAGAAAATTGATAGAAAAACATTATAATTTAAACTGGAAGAGTATTGAAGAATTAAGCTATTTTAAACACGTTTTAGAACGAGACAACTTCGGAAAACATCCACCTGCAGACGAAGTTCATAAATAATTAGTTTACTTTTAACAACAATACTAGTAAAATAAACAGGTTCCCCTGTTTTGCTGTTTATCGACACGATATGAATAAAAATAAGTAGTCACAAAAACGAATAAAAATATGGACCAGTTATTTTTAAGCTTTTGTATGAATTTCTTTCAGATATTCGAAGTAATTTATCATGCAGCCTATTTCTTTTAATTTCTGGAAACTTTTTTGTTTTTGTCTTGGTTTTATGTAATTTTCTTATATGCGCTTTTTTGTAGAACGTATCCACCGCATAATACAAGACCTTACTCTATATATATATATATATATATATATATATATATATATATATATATATATATATATATATATATAAAGATATGACGCATTTACGGTGAATGACCAAGTCAGTGATCACAGATCAGGTAATATCAGTTTTTCGAATTGATCAAATTTTTCCCTCATAGTAATTAAAATTAAATTCCATTTTAATTCGCTTATCATTAAATCACGTTAGTGTTTAAAATAGTTAGTACGGTCATTAATAATTAATAGTTTTTAGTTGCAACTTGTTATTAAGAAAGTTATAATTCAGCAAATTATACATCTAGTAAAAAATAATCACTGATATCGACGGAATAGAAAACATGAATCAATTTTCATGTCTAATTCAAACTGAAAGCCAGTTGTTGAGATGCTGCATATAGTGGGGAATTATACTAGATGTATGTTACATTGCTGAACAGAGGCCTTCATCTCAAATATCCCCAGTGCCTCAAGATTAATTATAGCTAATTATCCAAACATTTAAGTCTATATGCTGAAGTTCTTGAAATTCTATAATTCTTTCTTCTAATGACATCGTCGTGATGTTCATTCTCAATCAGCCCTAATTTGTCCATTGTTGAATAGGCCTCCTCCAGGCATTTCCATCTATTTCTGTTGTGTTCCTCTGCGTACAAGGTTTTTGCAATTATCTTTGTGTATTTTTTATGTATTTTAATTTATAAACTAGCAAATTAAAGAACATTTTAAGTAACGTAAGAAACGTTTTATAGGCAAAAAATGACTTTTTCACTTTTTAAGGTTGTTTAAAACAAGGACAAAGCAAAATCAACTATACGTCTTTACGGGTTTTTCATCAGCTACCCCTCATATTCCTTTTAGAACCATCAATCATCTGTATAAGATTTTTACGTGAAATCAATCGACTGCGAAACCCCGGACTTAGAGCCTTACTTCTGGAACTGGCTTCGTTTCAAACACATAATTAGTTTTATACTATTCAAATAAAATCAGAAATTCCTCTTAGAAAAGTATTAACACACCCAAAATACACAAAAAGAGGAAGAATTTATACAGAGTACAAGGTCGATCAAAAATTACTAACCGATCGTTGCAAAATAACCAAAAAAATCTAAAAGTGAAAAAGAATTCCACAAAGGCAAGAAAGAGTTTACAAACGAAACAGAATGAGTATGAAAGGGAAAATAAGAATGAAAAACAACAAAAGAAAAAAAAAGATACTTCTAATCTTGTCTAAAATGCTGAAAAAATGTCTAAAAAATAACTGAAAACATATATACAGAGTCAACTATTTAAAATAAATCTACGTTATTATGGAATATTAGTTAACTGGTATTCTTCTGCTTCACCTAAATACATAATTTGATCTAGTCGAAAAATTGTTTATTGAAAAGTTTCTTTGTAAACATATCAATAAGTTTCATAACTTTTTATACACACTATACCCATTTTTTATTACTATTTCTGATTAATACTAATCACCGGCATGTTTTTTGTAGACATACACGCTTACACATTAATGTATATTAGCAGCCAAACCACAATTACGCCATACATATATTTATGTTGAATGGTGCGTTTTCAACATCGATTTTCCTCGGTGTTCTTTCCGACAAATCAATTCTTGTGAAAACACTATCTCCGTTTGTAATTATTATCGGTTTCATTAATATTGGAATAATGAATGGAAACCTTCGGTGTTATGATTTAATTGACCATTGCAACTACTTCCGGTAATAGGAATGTGCAATGTAAGTCGTGGTTTTAATGGTGACGGATTATCTAATATGAACTCAACAAATAAAAAAAAGATAATCTATTATGCTACATTGCACTGTAACGTGTTAAAAGATAATATTGCAATTGCGGAATTGTTTCCACTCCTGCTAATGCATTTTTATAATGAAAACTAGCTCTGGGCTAAATTACAAGTGTGGTATCAATCTTATTCAAGCAATTCCTTACCACATTCGATACATATGGACGAAAAGATTAAGGCTGAGGCAAAAGAGAGTACATATAATACAAAATGATCTACTAAACAGTCAAAACATATCTTTTAAAAAATTAAAAATTATAAAAAAAATTAAAAAAGAATTAAAAAAACTTACATCTTAAAAAAATGTCTTTTTGGTTAACCCTTATCCGAAAAAGGTGGGTGGGTCCAACTGACCCAAGACTGAATTTCACTGAATTTGTTTAGAAGTATGTTTCCTTCAACATAGTCATGAGTTATTCAAAATATTCATTGTCATTTGTGAAATTATTGCGTCGAAAGAATTTTGTCACGTAAAGGGGCAACACGGGCCCGTCGGACCCTATTTGTATTTATGCCTAAAGTCTAAATCTTTGTTACAGAAGTTAATCTGGAAGTCAGGTAATGTTTTTGTGGATTATCTAAACGACTTTTATGATTCCAGAAATCCAATAATAAAGTCTAAACGTGTAACAAACAATGTAAACATCTATTTGATGTGAACATCAAAGTGATGCTTACAATAGGTGTTATATCTGTTCTAAATGAATTGTAAAAACTGATAATCATTGTTGGAATGCAATAATAGTGTTAGGTAGGTACCTATACATATTTTAAAATAAATAATGCATTTGCTATCAGTCGTTTGATATCGATGTTAGTGTCGATAACTAAGCTCCTAAAATTATATTGAATTACAGTGAAAGTAGATAGTGCGAATAAAATTATTCGCACATTATCAGCTGCAGAACTGCAAGATATTGATAATAATTTATGAGATTCCGATGATGAAGAATCTCCTGAAATAGATGGCATTGAAAGTGACTCTAAAATTGAAGATCATCTTTCGTAAGCAAGTGAAGAGGATGATCAGCAAGTAGTATTGAGTGATAATGAAGAAGAATGTGTAGCTACAAGTTCCCAGATTTCAGAGTGTGTAATTTTTGAAACTAAGGATGGAATTAACTGGAAGAGTCAACCACAACCGACAACCGTAATGTTAGCCCCTGGTCAAAGTGTAGATGATTCTGTTGATTCCTTTTGTTTGTTTGTGGACGAAAAAATTGTGAGCAAAATAGTGAAGTGTATAAATAAAGAAGCCGAAAAAGTTCTCGGGATAGAGAACTGGAAATATTGCGACTCTACAGAGCTATATGCCTTTATTTTACTACTACTAACTGCAGGGCACCTGAGTGCCAACATCCATAATGTAGATATACTTTGAAGTAAGTTTTATGGACCTACTATATTTAAAGCTACCATGGGGCTAAAACGATTCAAAAATTTGTTAAGATTTGTTCGATTTGACGATAAGGAGCATGAGGTCTGAACGAAGAAGGAACGACAAATTAGCAGCAATATGCGATGTGTGGAATCAAGTCGAGCAAAACTTTCAGAAATACTATTTACCAGGAAAAAACATAACGGTAGATGAGCAACTTGTTCCGTATCGAAGTAGGTGACCTTTCAAGCAGTATATGCCTTCAAAGCCAAATAAGTATGGCATGAAAATATGGTGGGCCTGTGACTCGGAAACATATTACCCTTTAGGTGGAATATCATATACAGGAAAAAACGGAAATACAGTAGCCAAAGGTCTTGCATCTGTTGTAAAGCAACTCGTTGAGCCTTATTTTAATTCCAAGAACAGTGGTGGGCCCAACGGACCTAAGTTGCCCGGTTACGTAAGTAAAATGTGTTGCCCCAATAAGGGTTAATAAATTGGTAACCAAACAGTTATTATTTTGTCCCAAATTTGACAGCTATCAAACCAAAGAACAAGCTGTATTTGAACAACTTTATTAAAAGGTTGACGAACTCCAAATGCTGTCTTAAAATTGCCATTAAACATACAAATCAATGAAACACCATCTTGAAACATTGCCAAAAATAGCAAAATTTAGAAAATTTTACAGGTATACAAATTAATCGTTTGGGAAAAATGTACGATGTCCTATAAGGTCATCGGAGACACTGGACAGAACTTCGTGGAAGATATTCCAGAAAACCAATACATTTTTCGTAGAGCCATGAGGCATCAGGTGATTTTCGTCGGACTTTTTTAAAAATTCGTAAACGTAACCAGGCTTCAATTGACAACTAACATACGAATGTTTTTACAACAAGATCAAAGTGCAATTGTGTTTTCAAAGCAATGTTAAACATTGGAAATGGAAAAGTCGCTTTTGACAACTCGACCGGATCGGATTGATCACATTACCACCAGAATTCTGTGACTTCACAAACTCAAAAGAGCAGCTTATTCAGTGTGTTTTTCCAGACATAATACAACAGTTAAATGATCATTATTGGCTGAGTGAACGAGCAATATGGCGGCAAAAAATACAGATGTCGATGAGATTAATACGACCATTCAGAATTTTCTTCCAGGAAAGTTGTTTTCGTTAAAATCAGAGTGTTTGAATTCATTGAAATTTCCTGGACTGCCACCTCATAATTTACAATTAAAAATAGGATCAGTTGTCAGTATGCTGCGTAACATTAATCAACCTTGCCTGTGCAATAGAACGAAATTGACTGTAAACAGGCTAATGAATAATTTCATTGAGGCAACGATCATCAAGGAAAAGTACTAAACTAAAATTCCAACGGACTAACTATTTGATTTTAAGCGTCTACAATCTCCCGTGAGTTGGGCTTTTGCAATGACGATAAACAAATCGCAAGACATTAGAGTTTCCATGTTTCGTGCGTCGAAAAACTGCCATCATTGTATATATAAAAAATATTGTGTACCAGAAAGGAATCGATTACTTTTTCATACATAATATTTTTAGTATTTTTTGGTTTTCTTTTAATTTTTAATTATTAAACTTTAACACTGATTTTAATATATATTATATATATATATATATATATATATATATATATATATATATATATATATATATATATATATATATATATATATATATAAAGACCATCTAATTCTTTCAACGAGACCGGAGGAATGGTGTAACAGATAGACCAAAAAGCCAGAAAAAGTGGAATATATCCAACATTTACTGATAGATCATTGGTGCTACGCCAGCAGTTTGGAGCCCGTTACAGCTTTTCCTGATGGTAAATGGTTCTTGGCAGTCTAATGCAAATAGTTTTTGCAGAAATAGCTCTACAACTTTAGAAACTAATAATAAATTTAATTTAAATTTAATTCCATTCTGTTATATTCGTAAAACTTCTATAGTGTATAAATGATCCTGCTATTGTAAGTATATTAAATACGTGATTAAGTCACATGCTTTTGTTTTCATTTCTTCTCCTTTTTTTTTTTCTCCTTCGTATGTTATGAAGCCTGGCTATTCTTGTTCTTGCTGGACTTTTTTTCTATGCACAATACCTTGAAATATGGTCTGAAGTAGATCGTATGTTGTCACATAGTTCGTCACGGTTGTTTTCATTTCTTCAATAACATCTATAGGATTTCTTTGAGGGTCTGTTAAGTGACCCGGCCTTTTTGATTTATAGAGGCCTGTTGTTTCTTTGACCTTTTTGTGGAGGTTCAATCAATCGTTTTTCTGATTTAATATCTAATAGCAATTAATCCAGAAGCCAAGCGATTATCTTTAAAAAGAGAATAGATAGACTACAAGAACAGCTAACAGCGCTAGACAGACCCAAAGAATAGCAAAACGAAGTTAAATACTTACGAGTCACAATGGACCAAGGTCTAACATTTACATTACATGTTAACGCGACAATCCAGAAAACAACAATGGTCAGAGCCGCAATAAGAAGACTTACAGCAAGAATAAGCAAATTAGCTATGAAAACAAAAGTAAGACTGATAAACAGCACCATACTACCAATAATTACATAAGCATATCTTGCATGGGGACACACAAGTCATAGCAACAAAAAGAAGATTCAAACAGCACATAACTGGCCTAGAGAAACTGCAAACGTGCCTAGATACGTCGCTGATTTCTAGTAATACATTTATTAGTGATCAGTGTAGTCGTGTCTGGGGCTCAGGAGACTGAGACCTCGGAAGCCGTGAAGACAACATCGAAGAGGATGTCGAAAGCTCGGCGCAATGATAATCGACGCGGTTCAACACGGAAGACTGTTGAGTTTAATATTAAGTCCTGTAATAGTATTAATCTTAGCTTTAAGTTTAATATATAATAATATAATTTAATATAATTTAATATATATATATATATATATATATATATATATATATATATATATATATATTACATATTGTTTTGTTAATCACTGTATTGGGTGAACAAATTACGAAAAATATTGCTGTTTAAAATCAAAAGCAGATTATTTATTTTATTAATTTACCACTAGACGACAATCCAAAATTATTTACAAAGTATTTAACACTACATAGTTTTGAACAAAAATAGGTTTCTATAAACTTGTGTTGACTCAATGTAAATGTCACATTTTAAGATAAGATTAAAATTGTTGAAAAAGGTGAAACTGTTTACATATTTGATAACGTTTTCTTTGTCACTTGAACTAACCGCCATCAGTGTTTTTTGTTTACTATTAATCACCTAGCATTACCAAAGTTCTTAGAAAGAAAGATGGAAAATAATCATTAGGACTATCATCACTTTTGAATGTATCTCTTCTATACCCCAGCTTTTTCGGATTTTTTAAGATTTCAATAATTTTATTGAACGATAGAATTTTTGTTTAATGTATTGCATACTGATAATTATTTACAATGCTATGTTTGCTCGTTCAATATATTATTGCAAGGCCAATACCAATTAGCAGTCTTGATCTTATATAAATAACGCCTTTAATTTACAGTAAATATATATATATATATATATATATATATATATATATATATATATATATATATATATATATATATATATATATATCTAGGCTGGCCTAGATATTAACCTCGCGAAAACAGAGTACCTATCTACAAGTGAAGAAGACATAGAAGATCTACAGATTGATGACAACGTAACAATCAAAGGAAAGGATAAATTCAAATACCTAGGGTTCATAATCACGAAAAAGGCAACAACAGAGGAAGAAATTACACAAAGATTAGGACAAACAAGAACAGCAATCCGACAACTTAACTCAGTATGGTGGGATAGACACCTAAATATGAAGACAAAAACGCAGATTTATAAAACATTAGTGCGAAGTATTATGACATATGGGGCCGAAAATTGGATCATAAACAAGAAAAACAGCAGTAAGATAATAGCAACAGAGATGGAATGCCTGCGAAGATGATGCCTGCGAAGATGCTGCAGAGTAACAAGAATGGATAGGAGAAGTAATGACGAAATAAAGCCAAGAACATCAATAGAAACAGACATACTAACATATATAGAACAAAAAAGACTAAAGTGGTATGGACATGTAAGAAGAGCTAGCGACAGCAGATGGATAAAAAGAATAACCGAATGGAGCCCCATAGGAAGGAGGAAAAGAGGACGACCCCGAAAATCCTGGAGGAACGAAGTAGACGACGCCATGAGTAAGAGAGGACTAAACGATGGAGAATGGAACAACAGAGAGAGATGGAAACGGTTGAGCGAGGGAAGGCAGTGAATACTGTAGAATCCCTAAATATATATATATATATATATATATATATATATATATATATATATACGAGTATATTTGGTGGATATCTTTCGGGAAAGCGTCAGGTAAAGGATTGGCTAAAGATGGTATAAGCCAGTTTGGTGAAGAACTTTATTCTAAATGTGAAATTTTCGGTGATGGCTGTCACCTTCATCAGCACCTAAATGGAAAACTGGAGTACAAATGGTGGAAGTTAGCATTTAAAACTTACATTGAAAATGTTCAGTTAGTCCTTGTAGTGAACATTGACATGAAATATGTTAAAAATCATTTAAAATTTTAAATAAAAACATTTCAACATAAAAGGGTCTTTTTACAAATACAACACAAAAACATCTAAAAAACAACAAAAACTGCAACTTCATGTCAAAGGCACGTTAAAGGAAAGAAGTAGAAGTGGAAGTAGAAGAATTCTTATATTCTACTTCTTCCCTTTGAGGTGCCTTTGACAACAACTTGTAGTTTTTGATGATATATATATATATATATATATATATATATATATATATATATATATACATATATATATATATATATATATACATATATATATATATATATATATATATACATATATATATATATATATATATATATATATATATATATATAAAGTAAATAATCCTATAAAGGGGACAGTAAGAACTCACTTAATATCGCATACAATAAACATTTGAGAAAAAACCTCAGTGCGAAATTTAAGAAGGGAGACGTCGGTAGAAGAACAGTTTGGGTTTATGCTGATGCGTCTGTAGCATCACATTTCGAAGGCCTCAAGCTTTTTTAAAGAAACTTCTGAAAGTGTTCAAGTCTCCACTCCATTTAATAACGAAGAAAATACATAGCACCCGATGATAGAGATTGGTGCCAAGTGGTAAATCGTGACTTCTGAAAAAACACTTCAGAAAAATCATAGTATGTGATTGGTCTGCAAGAAGACAACCAAATACAATGATGCTAGTAAAATTCTCCTGTTAGTGGTCCCTTTATAAATCTTGAGGAAAACCCAGGAAAAAAGTCATGACACTATCCCGACCCGGTCAGTATTAGGTCTTATAGTTAGTTTACCCTCAATAGTAATATCAAACTCTAATTGTATATATATATATATATATATATATATATATATATATATATATATATATATGTATGTAAAAGATGACACAACGTTATAACAGATAATGAACGCATTTGAATTTTGTTGTTATCGAATAATGCGCAAAATACAAAAATGGAAACAACTAATCAACTTCGTTAAAGAGAGTATTTTGTTCATATTATAAAAAATCAAAAATATAATCTCGTACAATTATCATCGGAGGGAAGATGAATGGTAGAAAGCTATCGAGAAGACGACAAATCATTGATAAAGTTTTTTTCTACTTCACATTTAACCCTTTACAAGTGGTTGCTTTTACCCTGAGGTGGATGTCACCCCTTCTAGTGCTTTAAAAACCTTTATTTTTGTTTTGTGATTAATGAATTATGACGAAAATACTAATGGCCCCTATTTTTTTCGATGACAAACAATCTGAAAATCATTCCATAATTACAGCCCCAATTTAAAATATTCCTTATTACTGTAATTCACTTTATTTGTGTATTGTAATATGTCTAGAAGTTTAAAGTTTTTGTAATTTTACAAAATATGGCCTTTTCTTCAAAACAACTAAATAAAAAAAAACTGTTAATGATACGCATAATTTTGGTTTTTTTTTAGGATAAAAATTGAGTAAGATATGACCGTTTAAAATCTGAATATTACGTCAAAAGCCCTTTCAGCACAAACCCTCTTAAAAATAAAAAAAAATATTTATTTCAACTTAAAACTCTTTAAAAATCCACATAACGGTTTTTCGAAGAACTTGATAGTTTATGGGTAAAAAAAATGCATGGAAAAGCATGGAAAATTTTTTGTAGCTGTAACAAAGGGTGGGATTCAGCGTGCGGTTGCAGGAGAGTAGGGAGAGTATAATATGCAGCGGTGACAGTTGCCAAAACACGGCTCTGAGAAAGACGAGGATGAGGCGGACGTGGAAAACAATCTTCAATCAAGGACAAATGGGAAACGGATGGATAGGATTTTTGATTAATTATGTTTTTTTAATCTGCAATTTAAATAAAAAAACTAAAACCCACGTAAAAATAAAATTTTAATTTTCTATATTTTTAGTTAAAAATTGGTTTTAAGGAATTGATAAAATAAATATATTAAATTTTTTTAAAAGGTTTTTATAAGGGTTGAAACTTATAAATAAATGATAAAATTTAAAACAGTAAATAAATCTTAATTTAAAATGACTGCATATTAAATCATTCCAAATTGGTGAATAACATTTTTCGACATTATTTTTTTAATGATTACTGTCATAGTGATCATGTGGTATTTAGGGATCTATAACTTTATAACAAGTTTTAAATTGGCCTTATTTATTCCTCACAATGTCAATTGATGTCTAATTTAAAGAAAATTTAGGTTCCAAGCTTGAATCTACAATTTATAGTTTTTTCCCCAAAAAAATAATTAATAATAATTCCCCATTATAAGTAATATCTAAATACAAATCGTCATGCAAATCGGTAACGTATAATTATTGCAGGTTGCTAAAGAACATTTTGAAGATTTTCTAATTATAACTGGGTCGCTTTTAGGGGTGACATTGTTCAATAAATCATAAGTTATATCCCTTGAATCTATAATCATAAAATTAGGTATTTCCGAATAGGGGTAAGTTTCACATCTAAAAAATAAAAAGCAACCCCTGGCCAGGTAAGTAGAAAATATATCCAAATATTTGTGCAAATCGGTGCTGTTTAGCAAGATTATAGGATAATTGATATACGACTGTGTCCTGCATCCATAAAATAGAAAACGTTTTAAAAAAATTGCATACTTCTATAGTACATTTGAAAATGATTGATAGGACAAATTTTATTGCACGTGAGATAAAACAAAATATAACATCATAAAACAGTGACGGAGATTTTGTAAAATAAAATATTCAGCATTGTTCTGAAAATTATTTGATTTTACCTAAAATTTATTTCAATTCTTGTCTTCAATTTTGTAGTCATATTAATCAACCAAATTATATAAGTCAGTAATCTCTACAGGTACAAAATATTTACAATTTCCAAGCAGCAGAACGTGTTTTGAAAATTGTGGATCATTTTAATTAAGATTAACAGGTTGTGTTTGTAATGTCTCGTGATTATAACACGCAGAATTATTAGTTCTATAATAAAAAACGATATTAATAAGTGAACTTGTTTAGTAAAAATGTCAGAAAAGTGTAATTTTACTCCTGTGAAATTAAAGTATCATCTAACAGTACATGATGCTCTTTTTACTGTTCGGAGTAAAGTTTATAAGTATTTAGATATGACCGGAGTTGGAGAAGCAACTATTTATAGACTTTTAAAGCAACGAAAGGGTGGAAGTATTACAGAAGCACCTAAAACGTCGTTAGTAAAATGTTCGTCAACTATTATCTGACTCTATATCAAAAATTTCATCTGACAATTGGCAAAAAGCTGTAAGACGTGTCATAGCAGAGGAAGAAACATTCTGGAAACTCGATATGTTAATAAAGGAAACAATAGAACCAATTATTATTTCTGTGGAAAATGAAGAAACTGATTATGATGAGTGCCTCGTTATCGGAAGAAGACAACTTATGTATTTAGGTTTGTAATTATATATTTATATTACTAATTATAAGTTTATATGACGCTAGTACCCGAAATATATTTACTATTAAATTGTACGGAAATGTCCTAAACCAATATTTAGTATTTTTATAAATATTATTGTGTGTACGTAATATTGACATTTTAGTATTTTTATATTAAAGTAATTTCATGTTTTCCGTCATTGTGGCGTTCAGGTATTGCTTAACCCCTTAGGGTTTGCTCATTTGCATTTTATGAGGTATTATATTTGAGGTTTGTCGGGGTGATCTCGAGTGAAAATTCAGACAAGAAGGTATCGATTATTACGTTTTTTCTGTATTGACCAACTCTGTATTTAGACTTTTCCTATAAAATGTATGCTACTAATCATTTTCAAATGTACTCTAATACTTTTCAAAATACCCTCACGTTTTTATCTTCTTTTAAAGACTTTCCTCTCCCTCTCTCTACATCTCTTTTTTTATCATTAGTACGACACATATAACTTGCTTTTTTAACTTAATAAGATTTGATTAAATTATGCGCGTTAATTCAACAACCAAATCGTAGTTTTATTACGGTATTTCGCGTTTTATGAATCGGCCATAAACATAAAACATTATTCAACTATATATAACATTTAATAACATGCATTAATATTATTATCCCATTATTTCTTTGGTTATGACTTTATTTTATTTTATTAAAGTAATTAAACTTATAAACAGTAAATAAAAATTATTTAATCAACTAATTTAATTAGTTAACACATTGGCAACAAATAACCCCCGCATATTTAAATTCAGAGGACCTTCATAGATAAATTCGACATAATTTGCCATAATTCTTTAGTTTCTTACTAAATTATATATTAATTGCTTTAGAATTGCTTCTATCTAACCTAATTAACAAGGTAGTTTGCGTGCATTCGTCGTCCATGTCTCTAGCGTTTATTTGCTTTTTATATTTCATTTTTTACAATCGATATAATTTCAAGATTTTATCGCAAATTATTAGATCACAATGAAGGCAACTATGTTTACAAAAGAAATAATGTGAGTAAAATTAAAATTATAAGATTAGTTTAAAGTTTTATTAGAAGATGTTTTAGATATTTGAAAACTGTTTCTTAAGAACAAATTCAAAATCACGAATTATACTGGTCTGTGTTATCCTGATAGACCTATTTTGTTTTAGATATTTAGCGTCCCTGCGTACACGACCTCTAAGATTTTCCCTCGATCCTTAATCTGAGAAAACCAGCTCCAAATCTGAGTCCTATAGTACATTTGAAACGATTAATAGCACAAATTTAATATCTTCTTATTTGAATTTTTATTCTAATTTAATATGACCCCGAAAAATCTCAAATACAATACATCATAAAATGCAAATGAGCAAACCCTAAAGGCGGGGTCCCACCAGTCGCGTTATTCTGCGCTGCGCCGCTCTGCTTCGAGCAGCGCGGAGCAGAACTATACAGAGCCGCGCAACTTTGCGCATGTGATTCTAGAGGAGCAAATAAGTTCCAGTTTTTATTTACGCGCGCACGATGGAAACAAAATTAGCAATAGCAAGTGCTGCTGTTATAGTAATTAACCATTTTTTACAAGAAAAACGAAAGACCCGGAGGAAACGTCGTTATTGGGTTACACCAGTATTTAAAAGTAGACAAGTTTATAATGGAAATAATCTTTTAAGTGATTTAGTTGCAGGACAGTTTCAAAATTTTTGTCGTATGTCGTTACACGATTTCGAGTACCTGTTAACAATGATTGAACCAGTAATGAGAAAGAGATGAAACAAAGCATTTATCAATGTCTATGAAATTAAAATGTAAAATTAGCTTTGCCTGTGCCCATTGACTTTTTCATTTTCACCTTTTCTCTTCTATATGAAGACAACAAAGACGTCATCTTTGTTTTAGCTTCAGCGACGGAACAACCGATATTGTCTGCAATAAATACCCATGCATCATATTTCTTACTTTTTATATGATAATTATTGCTTTTCGGATTCCACAATTCCGGTTTGTCTCTGTATGCCTAAATAAGTTTTTCAGCTTCTTCATGATTCCACTCAAAACTCATCGCGAAGATAGTACAGAAACACAATAATCTGTAAAAATGGTCTTCAATCACAAACACCGTTCCAACTAAACGCGCACTTTCCTTTGATCTACACTACTTTACCGACAACCAACGGATAATGTTCGTTCTTGTTTGAACTTGCACGGCGCAGCGCTACTTGTCGTTCCCACTAGTCGCTCAAGCTCGCTCCGCGCACAAATGAACCAAAACAAACAGCGCGGCGCAGCGCAGCGCGACTGGTGGGACCCCGCCTTAAGGGATTAAGCAATAACTGAACGCCTCAGTGACGGAGAACAATAAATTACTTTAATATAAATAAACTAAAATGTCAATATTACGTACCCACATTAGTTTTTATAAAAATACTAAATATTGATTTAGGACATATCCTTACAATTTAATAATAAATATATTTCGGGTACTAGCGTCATATATACTTATAATTAGTAATATAAATTGTAGTAGTAGTAAAAAGTATAATAAATTTTTGTCAACAAAAAACAAAATTTGTTTAATTTATTAATGTTTGTACTTTGAGAGCGATTTCCGAAGTGGAAATTGAAAAGTCAATAAACTTATTTTAACCTTCATTTATGGGTTATTCCCGTTAAAATAGTAATTACTATAAATTGGTATGTTTACAAGTTTTAGGTAAAACCCAAACATTTTCACAACAATGCTCAATATTTTATTTTAGAAAATCTCCGTTACTCTTTTTAAATATACTATATCTAAAAATTTTCAGAAGAAATCGAGCGAAAGGCACAAAATACCTTCATAAACTCCGTTACCAAGAAAATACCGTAAATAAAAACGAATAAATACTCCAAATAGTTTGATTTTTGCAGTATGTTTTATAGAAAATAAGCCACTAACAAATAATATTCCAAGAGTTTGCAATCAGCCCACGAGAGGGATGACCAGAGCAAACACAAATCCCATATTGCAAGGTTATCTAAATGTTCAAAATGGTCATGAGTAGGAATATTTTATTCCACTCTGTATATACCTCTGAATTACAGGCAGGGATTTATGCAATCTTGCATTGTGCAAGAGAAATTAACATAAAAAATGCACAAACTGTAACGAATCAGATTTCTAAGCGGCCATGAAGGTTCTTAGAAGCCCTAAAGTAGACTCTAGGCTAATGTGAGAATGCCGAGAACATAACAGTGCCCCACTCGTATGTATAAAAGAGCTGATGAACGTGCCAGAAGAAAATTTGCTACTCCAGAAAAAAATCTGGATCCGAAGACAACACTGAAAAAATATATCCAATCAAGCCCACAGTAAAATGTTTAGAATAAAATAGAATAAACTGCGAGTCAAAAAGTGTTCACTGCCTGCTAAATCGCAGGCAGTGAACACTTTTTGAAGATTACCAAGTGACTTAAAACAACAGTGGCATACTGTTGCCATTCACTAAACATGTATAAGCTGGTACACGTTTCAGAAATCTGGAATGGGTATCATGAATAAATGGAAGATGAACAATAACACAACTGGCTGCAGACAACCAGTATAATGGTTTCTGAGAAAAAAAATCAGCGCTGGGAAATGACATCAGACATTGAATTGAAAAGAAACGAAAGATTACGAAAAATGAAAAACAACAAAGCTGTAGAAAAGGTAGCACACATGAAATGAAACTTGGCCGGACAGGTGAGCCTGAGTGATGCACTAAACGCCTAGTGAAGTGTCGTCCTAAATTTGATGCGTATAAAGATATTTATAGATGAATTATACAGTGCTAGTCAAAAGTATGGTTATACTTATGCTGTAACGTCATCTGTCACTATTATGTCACCTGTTACGACTAGTTGAAAAGCGTACGTCTATTTATTACCTCCCTTCAAATTTCACTATTATAACAATAACCGTTCAAAAGATACGAGGGGGGAACGGACTTTTGACTAGCACGGTATAACGAGAGTTACAACAAACTGGATTTTAACGACACAAAATTAGAAGCACTGGAGACAAATGAAGGAGACTTATGCTCAACAGTTGACGCTGCAGGCTCTGATCATGATGAATTTAGTTTTTTTATAATCGGATTCCAAGAGAAGAAGAGGAATCAAGCAATCTCAAAGTTATAAGAACACGACGTCACCTCGGCCAAAAAATTGTTGAAATAGTATCATATTTCCACTGAAATATTTTGTATATTTTCGTGTGTACTGCCTGAGACAAAACATAATACACGATTACTTCTTGTGTCAGTGATTGTATTATCAAAGAATATTCGATCGCGTATTTTATCAAAAATCCAAGTGTGCTTGAACTTGTTTCAAGGAAACACCTGATAACGTGCTTGTAGAGACATAAGTGTTGACGAAAATATTTCTGAAAACTTTCAAACCACGTCTGTTTTACCTAACGCAAACAATTAACGACCAGAATTAATAAATATTTATAACGCTTTTGCTATAAATCGATTAACGTAGAAATTGAAAAGGTATATAGTACATTTGAAAATGATTGATAGGAGAAATTTTATTGCACGAGAGGTAAAACCGAATATATATATATATATATATATATATATATATATATATATATATATATATATATATATATATATATAACATCATAAAACGGAGATTGATGACGAAGATTTCTTTATAAAACTTTCTAGTTGTTTTCAGAATATCCTGTTTATCTGTTGTTGCCTTTTCATCTTTGTCTCCCAGCGTGAATATATATCTGTTTTACTTCGTGTGAGTTCTCTTTTCATTATCTTCAAACCTTTGTTCTCTTCTACCGTTTGAATAATTACATTTATATTATATCTTCTGAGATCTTTTCTAATTTCTGCTGAAATTCTTTTATTAATTTTCTATATTCTTCTTTGTTTCCCTTTTCTTTCTTTCTCGCTTAGTTGTTGTCGTATTTACATTAGAGCCTTTGTATCTTTGCTAATATTTTCGCTTTTGGTGTCCTTTTTTTGCAAAATTTGAGTTGTGCCTTTTTAAACGAGTCTGTTAATTTATTGTGATCGTCGATACTGAGATTTGGTATTATTACTCTGTAAAGTTTCGACTATATATTTTATGTATGATTCTGGCTGTTTTGGTGGATTCCAAACTATGCGTTCGCAACTGCTGCTCTTTCATCATTGCTCTTTCTTTTTATAGGATTATCGTTACTCAGGCTCTTACTGGTCTGTCATCGACTCCTACTGATATTTTATTGAGTATAGTTACGTACATCTTGAACTATTTGTTTTTTGTCTGTTATATAATCATATTCACTTTTAGTTCTTTCGTCTGGACTAACCCTCGTTTATTTTTTACTCTGTGTCTTCTTTAAAAAAGTGTTCAGTGTTCTTTAAAATCTCCCGATTACCACTTCTTGTTCGACCTTTTTCTTTCCAATTTGACTTCGGAGAACGAAAAAATTCTTATTGAAAGTGAAACTTACGTGTCCAATAAGTTAGATTTGCTAAAACCAAAAATTAAGTACGCTTTGGCATTACTATTTCCTTCCCTGTATCATTGAAGTTGCACCAATTGACAAAACTTATAATTACAATGCATCAGGCGAATTAATAAGTATCACGCGAATAGGAAAAGTATTTTAGTCCAATGTTAAATCTATAAAGAAATCTAACTAGGTGAACTAAATATGGGAACGAACCTGGAAAACTTTGGTTGTGGGTAATTTAAATGAAACTATCGTTTCTCATGCAAGTAAATAAAAAATCACAAAATTTTACCAAATGCGACAATTAGAAAATTGAAAATTAGTACAAACTGAAATAATTATTTTATTACCTATCAATGTCTCGACTTTTTCATTTTATGTAGAAAATAATGTAAATTTCATAAAAATTTTCATATGTCACTTTATTGTAATTGAACGAGTCGGTTATACCTAATAAATGTTATATTTTAAAGCCGGCTTCCTTTATGAAAGCCGAAATAACAAATAAATAATTTTATTAATATTTGTAGACTATCACGATCGGAGTTTTGGAATGATTACTTTATTTTCCGGATTTATCGACGATAGTTTGGAATTATTTCTTGTAAGGTACCGTCTCTGCGGTTGCAGCAAATATTGTCAAAGGCGAACAGACAGCTGTCGTTAAATCGGTGAATCAAAAAAATTATAAAGGTTGTTCACACCACCTCTGATGATATATGCTGGAGATGCGGATGAAATAATTCTAGACAACTGCATATAAACCCGTGAAACAACGTAGTACTAAATCAAATTAATTCATATCTCAAAAATTTCAAAGCAGTATTATAAAAGCAGAGGTGAGAAAAAGTTAAAAAAACTTACCTTGTAAGTCTGGCTTGAAAACTATTTACATCACAGATACCAGAATTTTGTAGAGCAGGCTGACTACTAATGGCAGTTTTCCATCCGTTGTCGAGGAATGACTTAGCTATAAAAAAATCTTCAGCTAAATAACAGCCAAATTTTTTCAAACCACCCTGGTCCTCCAAAACAGTCTTCCTCATTAGTGTTGACATGCCCGTGTGACAGTTGACTCCTAACAAATCTGCCCCTAAGTACATCCTTGATTGTGCGGTACCAAAATAGATCTACAAAACAATATGTGTAAGTTTGAGTCTTAGCAAAATCGTGCAAGGTACCTTCTCTAAGGTGGCAGCAAATCCAGGTCTAAAATCAGATGTGAAAGGCATCTGGTGTACAATGCCAGTTTTTTCAGTCAGATGTTCTACCATATCAAGTAAAGTATCTTCTTTCACTAAAATAACAAAGTTGCATACCGAAACGCATTCTATATCTAATATCAGATGGTCAGAACTTAATTTATAGTATTTTTTCTACTTTTTACTAAAATCTGTTATTTATCAACAATCTAACAATCAATACTTAACTATAAATAATTTTTTTAGGAAATAATATTGAAAGAAATCTCAAAAGAAACATTAAATTAATGAATATTTATATATATTAAGGTCTCAAAAATAATTTCGTAAACAAAATATTTTTTTTTTTGACTATGTATTAGTTCTTTATGTCTCTCAGTGTCAATAAAATTATCAGCAAGCGGGGGAGAAGCTTTAATTCTCCAATATTTGTTTGTAAGATTCTGGACTGCTATATTTGATATTTTCTTGACCATAAATGTACTAAAAGTCCTGTACTTTATTAACTGTTTATTGACTAAATACTGTCTTCGAAAGCATAAAGGTGGTTCTTGTGCTTCAGCGAGAACTGCACAATTAGGTGACGACACCATAGTTCCTAGACTTATTTTAATTGCCTTATATTGAATTCTGTCTGGGATTAATAGGTTTGATTTGCTAGTTGATACATAAAGAGTACATAATCCATAATCCTTATTGAGCGGATGTAAAAATTATAAAAAATAAGGGATAATTTAACATCTACATCTCATTTATAGTTGAAAAGTACACGCAGAATATTGAGCCCTTTCTCACCTGTACGTTGTAACGTAAAATTTTGCCAACCACATAGGGTATTATTATAGGGGGTTTGAAAACTGGGGACAGAAACTACTGGGGGTGGAGATACCGCAAGCAAAATAAACGAAACTGTGCGAACGACGCTCGAGTTTTTTTGGAAAACTGGGTCTTGGATAAGTTGAATGGCAATGGGGTTGGATTTGGGCAACTACAAAAATGAAACAAAGGGGTACTGACATGAATCTCCTGGAACAAATGGACAAACAAAACAAACAACAGGAAGGTCCGCTAGCAATTTAAAATGGACGCCGCATCAAGGTGCCAAATTATAACGATTACAACAACTAGTTGTAACTATTGAAATATATATTAGAAATACAAAAATGGTTAGGAGAGTTTTCTAAAATAAAAAGACAAAATGGGCCAGCTGATTCAAAACATCCTCAATTAAAACTTCGCGGAATGCAGATTTCTTTTGTTGATGATATTTGTTTCTTATGGCTTTTACACAATTCCAAATGTTTGAAAGGGGTGTAGATCTATTGAGTTGATTAAGAAAAGTTATCCAACTATTTTTTATTTTAACTTTATTGTACAATTGATCTAAAAAATGGATTTACTATGGAGTAATGAAAGTACAGTTTGGTACTGAACGAGTATATTTATTTATAGAAGTATTTATGAAAATATTGAGTTGTCGAAAAGTCAAAAATGATATAAAATGTCGAGACAAACGCGTTTAGAAGTTTTTGCCTGCTTAAACTAAACCGCTGAGGTCGTCTAAACGCACCTATAGATTATAGTATATTTCACGCTTTTTCAAAAAGCTATAATCCTTTTCGTTACCGAGATATAGATATGGCTATTATATTAAATGGTTTCTAGACGTAAAACTTCTGCAATAAATTAGCAATTAATATCTTGAGGTTCGCTTTTTGGCCGATATTACGGTTTTTCCAGGGGTGAGTTTTGAGCTAAGGGATGATGGGGTAGTTTTTGGGGAGTCGTTAATATACCAATCAACAGCAATTAATTAGCAATAAAATATGCCGCCAAGATGGGCCCTGTACCCCTTTTTCTAGCGGAGATATAGCTATAGCTATGCTAGCTCTACTGTAAAGTTACCATAGCCACTGTTTCTCGGACAAGGCTACAGCAATAAATTTTTTCTTTCTGTAATTAATCATCAATAAATTATAGTGTTGGTTTGAATTCGACCTTATAAAACGGATTTGCTAACTTTACAGACATGATTGGCAAAAAAATAAATGAAAACCCAAAATTGTTCAAATCTTTGAGTATAACACAATTTTTAAAAAATCTATATATACTTACAGTGTTAGTCAAAAGTCCATTTCCCCTCCCCTATCTTTTGAACGGTTATACTAAAATAGTGAAATTTGTAGAGAGGTAATAAACAGACGTAGGCTTCTTAACTAGTCACAACACGTGACGTAATAGTGACAGATGACGATACAGCGCTACTGTGACAGATAATTTTAAATAGGACCTCATGGCAAGTAATACTTTGTTTGAAAGGTATTGAAAATACCTATTTAACCATATTAATTTTATTTGAGTTTAAGCTCATTTTGATGAATAAATTAAATAAATACTAAAATTGTAGTTTCGCATTTAATTAATAAATATTAAAACCTCCGCCTCTGGTTACTTGTCAAAAAGTTGACGTTTTCAATTCTCTAATTGTTTTTACGTTAGAATACTTATTAATTAAATGCGAAACTACAATTATTTTAATATACCTATTCAACCAGTAAGACGTTACCTAGATGAGGAATATCGTGGTAGATGGATTGGACATATATATGGATATATATATATATATATATATATATATATATATATATATATATATAGAGAGAGAGAGAGAGAGAGAGAGAAAGGGAGAGAGAGAGAGAGGGAGATAAGAGAGAGATAAGAGAGAGATAGAGAGAGAGATCGCGTCTTTTATTTTTATAGAAAAACTTCAACGCTAATCTGTTAAGATAAATTAAACTACTACGTGTAAACTACCGACATCAGGAAGACAAAAAGACTGCATGTAATATGTACTTAATTATGAGTGATATGTTCGTTGATAATACTCACTTCGCGGACATGATTTTACGCATGGTTGTCTACTATTACAAAATGACCTCTACCTAACACATAAGAATGTATAAGAAGCAGTTTTTTGTACTTTTTAATAAAATTATATTTGATACGATAGTGTAGTGCAAGGTTGTGTGTCTGGTTTTTCCAGGCATTTTATGATTTCATTGCAAAATAATCTACTATATTTATCATGGAATTTGATTTGCGGGTATTTTAATGTCTAACCATAGACAATTCAAGTAATTGTTATGATAAATACAAAATTCTATTTACTTAATACAAATATTTCGGTAATTTAATTAACTAGTAAACGGCTGTAAAAATATAATGGATATAGATATATATATATATATATATATATAGTAAAACCTCCCTTAACCGAAACCTTTTTAACCGAAACATCGTTTAACCGAAACGGCTGAAGGTTTCAATAATTTCACCAATAAAAAGTAAATGTTTGTCGCAAAACGTAAACAATTCCGTTAATTTCACTCACCAATTGATGTCTATGTGTGTTGGGAAATCACAAAAACTAAGAGCTCTAAAAGATATTTCCGAAAAGACATTTTAAGGTATAGAAGCCAAAAAAGTTCATGGATGTAGACCACTTTATTTTTAGAATGGTTTGAAAATGTATTCGTCTCAAGTGTAAAATCCTTTTTAAAATCAAAAAACCTTCTCATCAAAGCATTGTTGCTTGTTGACAATGCGCCCTCACCCTCAAAATCTACAAAATGGTGACAATTGTCAGATTTTTGCCACCGAATGTCACAAGCTTAATCCAGCCGTTAGACCAGGGAGTCATAGAGAAATTATAGAGAAGCGTTCTTAAGACATCTGTTATTCTTCTTCTTTCTTCTTCGTCTAGCCATTCACGTCCACATCTGAACATAAGCCTCTTCGAGTCTTCCTTTCCATTGTTTTTTATTGTACGCTACTTGTAGCCAATTTTCCCGGCAGTCCTTTTCAGATCATCTGTCCATCTCATAGGAGGTCTGCCTCTGGGTCTTTTGTGTTGGTATGGTCTCCAGGTTAAAATTGATCTGTGCCATTTGTTTAGATCGCTCCTAGCTACATGTCCAGCGTATTCCCATTTCAACTTTAATGATTTTTGCACCACATCGGTGACTTTGGTTTTCTGTCTTATCCATGTGTTTGTTTTCTTGTCCTTAAGTGATATACCTAGCATTGCTCTTTCCATCGCGTGTTGAGTGACTCTAAGTATATTCATATTCTTGTTTGTGATTGTCCATGTTTGTGCCGCATAAGTTAATATTGGAATAATGCATGCATCAAAAACTTTAGATCTAAGATGTAATTGAATTTGTTGATTTCTGAGTATATAGTTCAGTTTACCGAATGCTGCCCAAGCTAACTTTCTTCTTCTTTTTATTTCTTCAGTTTGAATTTCCCTATTTAGTATTATTTTTTGTCCTAAGTATATTATATTCTTCAACTTTTTCTATAACTTTATCGTTTATTATTGTCACGGTGTCATCTGTTAGACATCTGTTATTACAGGAGACGAATTAATCCAAAAGTGTTCCCGAAATTCTCAAATCTTTAACAGTAAAACATTTTTATTGAAGACAGAAGAAATTAAACCTTTCATTAAAAATTTCCCGGGACATGACGAAATTAACTAAGAAGAGATATGTGACTGGTTAGCAGCTGATGACTCAGAACGTGAATTCATCGACCAGGACATCATTGATATGGTTTTTTATCGAGACAACCTGAGAATATCAGATGACGAAGATGACGACCCAAGAGGCAACAGGCAGCACAAGACCGTCGACGAGATTTTCAATGCTTTAGAGGAAAGAATTTTATACAGTAGGCCTAATTAGTTAGGGACACGACTAGATTCTTAATTTTTGTTGTCATTACATAAAATTTTGTCCTTTTCAGGTTACTTTACGTTTCGTCGAACAATAGAATGAGGCAAACTTATGACGATCTGCAAATTAATGATGGAGGGAGAGAAACATCGTTGTCAAACGAAAACGCAAAAAAAAAAATAGCAGATTTCTTTAAAAAAGTATGTTAAACTTGTTCATTTTCCTTAATTTAATTACTTTATTTTGGATTTACTTATTACGAAATTACACGAATACATTACGAAATCAACTCATAGTATTTTTTAATACCAATACTTTGATCAAGAATATTATAAAAAACAATGTTATTTTTAACCGAAATTCTTGTTATCCGAAACGGCTTCCCCCCCAATTATTTCGGTTAACGAAGGTTTTACTGTATATAATATATTTTATACTAGATACAAGTTTGTCACAACAGTTATAGGATAAAAATATTGTCCAAAAATTACTGTGTTGTTTTTGCTATACTTCGTTTGAGAACTATTGATAGAGCCGTTTTGTGACACACTTTATAACCACAAACGTAATGTTATATATCAGTGATGAAGAATTTCAAAATTATTTAATATTTTCTTTCTTAAATGTTGCCGTAATTTTAATAAACCAAAAGTTTCTTAGAAGAAATTAAAATTTTCAATCTATGTAAAATGTCTCAATGTTAATAATTATGTCAGTTAAGATTTACATTTCTGTATATATATAGACCAGCGGTTCCCAAACTTTTTTAGCTTGAGGCACACAACTCGTTCAGCCACGGCACACTTAAGTAAATATGAGTATAATCATAATGCATTGTTGTGTGATTTTGTTACTTTCTTTAAAAAATATAATTTAAAACATAATTCATTGAGTTAATCCTGTGCTCATTATGGAAACTAATTAGAAAAATTAAGCAAACAAAATTTTAATGCACTTACAAACATATATTTTGTGTTAAATGAGAGAGTTGATAATAAAAAATAATGGAGTATAAAACACCTAATTAAAAATAGTGACACCATGCGATATTTGTGCTTGGTGACCCTTCATAATTAAATCCTTTCTGAAGTATTAAAGAGTTTTATAAAATAAGTTTTATTTAACGAAAAATAGTCGGTAAAAGTTATTATCACGACGGATTAAAAAAGTAAATAAGAACTAGTAAAAAAGACGGTAAAATTTCGCGGCACAACTACAGGGACTTCAGAGCACACCAGTGTGCCACGGCCCACTGGCTAGGAACCTCTGGTATAGACCTTTAACCATAAGGAATAAAATTGTTAGGCGAGTTTCCAAATCGTGTATAACAGTACTTTAAAATTAAATTCTGACCATCCAGGCTACAGAATAGACTTACTTCTTATACCACTATCCGATATGAGAATTAAATCATAACTAGAGGCTTCGTATGCTTGGTTCATGTTATTAATTTTTGGATTAACACCAACATTTGAGCCGCCAATGAAAACTTCAGCTTGAACGTTGGGGTATTTTTTTAATAATGCGTTAACTACTTCTATTGCTGGGTCTTTTGCATCTTCGACACAAAAAAGGATTTCGTACTGTAAAAAAATTTAAACTAGAAGAAAATATTTCTTCAAATACACACAATAAATTTCAGTTGCCTATCTTGTAAAGAGTTAATGTTGCCCTTATAATTTATAATTATGTACATTAAAAAAAATTACATTTCATGTAATATAAAATATTTACAACAAAAAACCTGCAATATAAATACTGCAGAGAAATTAACTTCCAGGTGACATAAAAAAAAATATTTTGTGGATATAAAATTGTCTGTGCAAAAGGCACAAGTCCGTAGGAAATATAGAAGAAAAGTTTTAGATTATTTGGAATAATGTTTTTTGACAATGTAGACTGAAAAGTGAGTTAGTTAAATTATACTGCTAATTTTATCCAAAACATTTTTCTAATCCTATTGGAAATACATACAATCAATGTTAAGTTAGGATACTTTTTGTACACATTGTATAACATTTTAACTAAATTCTTATAATTTACCTATCTTATCTTTTTAGCAAGGGCACTTTTAAAGACAATACAAATTAGTGCTGATAATATTCCTAGGATATATACCTACATCAGTTATTATCTTTATTGTATGTACATATATTTATACAAATTTTGGATATTTATTATACCAAAAACTAGAAAAGCAACTGATGTATAACAGATTTTTAACCACAAAAATGATTTATGACAGTAGATGACCACTTCTTATCCTAATCTTTTATTATTATGTCTTTACCTAATGTGTCTATTTTCAATGTCTGCAATAAGCATAAAAAGTGGGATAATTGATAAAGCTTTTCAACTTTTATTGTTAAATTCTAAAATATTTAGATGGATGAAGGATGAATAATAAAAGGTCTTAAAAAGAAGGCATTTAAAAACTCAAAAATAAAGTTAATATTTTTTTAGAATATAAGTACTATTACTTTTTTATTACCTTTAGCAAGTATAAATATTTTTATTCTATGGTTTTTACTTTAAAATATACCTCAACCCATAAAAAGCAATTGAACACAACTATGAATGGTTTATATGCCAAAAGAATTAATAGATTATACAAATGTCAGATTAAATGAATATCTACATTTTAAAACAATTGTTTTACCTACTTTTTGTATATAATTGTAGTAAGTGTGATGCAGATAATTAAAGTACAAAATCATTGAAATATAGAAGAGGTCTATTGCTCAGAAGATATTTTATAAGTAAAATACATGTATATTTTTTTTAATTTAGGAAGATTTGAAAATAATAAATAAGTACCTACCATTGGATAATTCATGGTAAAAAAGGTCTCCAAGTTTGAGACCAAATGGGCATCAGTCCCCATTAAGGGCTTTAAAATGGAGACACCGGGGTAGGGTTCATCTGTAGATAAGGGTTTAACCTTTCTATGCAGTCTGTATTTACTAAAACACACAAAAGCACTCAATTTAATAAACCAATTTCACAAAAAACAACACTAATGCCCCTGTTTGAGGTTATGTGTAAAGGTCCCTTACCCATAAAATATTGCTAACAAATGAATTATCCATAGTGCACACCAAAACACCAAAAAAAATATTGCGAATCCATATAAAGTGTAAATCATTGGGTCTTGTAACCTTAAAACTAAGGAACTCAGCATTCAACATCCCTATCTAAATACGTTCATGTCTAGTTACTGACTTTACTGACGCTGTACACCCTTCTTCCACAACTGTCACAGTATACTAAACAAGAGAGAAGGAGGGAAGATTTGTCGTAGTTCTTTGAATTTCTGATTCCACTAAAGCCATTGGTTCAACTAACTTGTTACCATTTTATTACACAGAACCGTTGGCTCCTAACTTGGTCGACTATATTAAAATAGTTCTCTGAAAATCAACTCGGTGCTGGAAAAAGTTAGCCGATTGCAGATGTCAACGTTGCCAAATCCTCCAATTGTGAAACAAGTTTCATTTACTATTTACTGGTAGACGCACTGGAAATTTTTATAATTTAAATTAATCTTTTATATGTTATTAACAAAAATCTCAAACGAAAAACCCAATTCTTATTTTATATTGTTAAAAGAAGAGATTTGATATTTAAAAAGAAAAAAGCTTTAATATTTAATGTTTCTTAAATAAAGTTTTAAAATCTTTAACTGTCTAATTTGTTTTTCATTTGTATCCAAAGCATTATAATATCTTTTCTGTCACACATCCAATACATGTAAACTAATTTGGTTTTTTATATGGCATAGTTCGTTTACTTTGCAAAATAGTACATTTTTCTGGAAGTTTTAAATGAAGGTAATACACCTATCCGTTTCTTTCTCACGTCTCCAAAGTTCGATGGTTCGATACTATAGGTCTCTCTCGCCCTTTTTATTTTATTTGCGATATTTCCGTAATTATTTTTCGGTGAACCAACATATTACCATCATTCAAATATTCATACATTCAGAAACCATATTATAAACATTATAAACAATAGTATATACATTCAGTAACCATAGAAAGAAAGCCAAAAACAATAAAGCACCAGAACCAGGGAACATAAACATGGAACTTCTGAAATATGGAGGTGCAAGGATCGTATCATTCATACGAATGTTATTCAATCAAATCGAAGCAGGAGAGGAGATTCCGGAGGAGGGGAATCTATCATACATATCCTTCATTTTCAAAAAAGGTGACAACAGGTCGCCAAAAAACTATAAAGGGATCAAAGTAATGCCTTCAATAGCAAGAATCTTCCACTTTGAGCTCAAGACCTGCTACAAGATGAAAAACACACATAAAAAATACTATGATACACAAAGACCTCAGAGAAGGTGACTGTGAAAATAGAGTGCTATGGAGATCAAAACGCTGGTCCTGCTTCAGCCAATTGGTTTAATCTATGTCTTGCATTCCTGTAACCTCCTAGTCGGGACCGACGTCTTTACGTGCCCTCCGAAGCATGGTGGCAGCTTACTTAATTTAGAAGTTGAACAATTTCAGGTATTTGAGCTATCGACTCCACTTTCTCTGGTCTTACTACTTCTTTTTCAGTATTTCTCTCTGCAGTCAGCCGTATCCTGCGTGTTTAGTATTTTTTAGTTTCTACTTCTTGTACCTCTTCTGCTGTTGGCACTTTTATTTTTTTGGTTTTATCTTTTTTATGTTCCTTTTCATTATTCTTTATTTTATGGTGTTTCTTATATAATCTTTAAAATAATTTCAAAAAACCCACTTTACAACCAAAAATTAGATTGTTGATATGTTCAACTGTTTTACTGTATCGATTGAAAACATAAACCATGATAGAACAACTACTGAAAAAGCTAAGTATAAGTATATCTTTGGAATGTAGATATATCAACGAATTCTTTAATCTACAAACAATAAGAAATTGCGTTTACAGTAAATTTGATGCAAAACCTACGCAGGTGGTTTGGTCTGACAACTGTAGAGCTTTCTGGACTATGTAAACATTTCATATATTTTTTTGAATAAGCATATTTTTAAATTATCCTATTTTTCGTCTAGTTAAAATTAAGTATACATAACATTGTGTATTTACCAAAAAAAGTAACTTTTTCTTTGGTAAAATATAGCATTGTATCTTCAGTTGCCTGTAATGTAGAAAAGCTGGCAATAGCGATAACAGAGAGGTGACGCATAATGGGAGTCTAAAATAATAGAATGGAAATACAAATTATATCAGAAATGATAAAAAATGATAACTTTCTGTAAATTAAAACAATTTCGTTTCTGTTGAAATACCTAGAATGCCCTTGTTCAAAGCCATATTAATAATACTTAAATTTAAGAAATACGTAACTTACAAAAACAGGAAAATACCATTGTTTTGTAAATTCATTTACATGTATGAATAAAATGTAAAATATATTTCAACAAAATCGTCAGTTGAATACAATGAACGACTTTTCGATGAACATAAGAATTTCTTTCTTAGACATCATTAAAAGCTTTTTATTTTAGATTCAGATCCATACCGTAATAATTTTGCTTTAAGATACTTTTTATGTTTGGCGGCAAGTTCTGAGATGACATAGACAGATCAAACTGTACGTCAAAGACGTCACCAATAGTATTCATAGAACGTTATTATTCTTAGTGTTAGAAAAAATTCCAATAGGTTGCGCCACAAGGTCACTTTATATAATTTATCATCATCAATGTCCGGCAAATATGCAAAAGTGCATATCGTCGGCGTCATGTGAAAATTGCGTAAGTCCACTTTTTAAGAAAATCCGTATTTTAATGCCATCCTGTTAGGCAGTTCGAACTTCATAACACTACAAAATATTTAAGCGATTACTTACTAGATGGTGCCACAAGATATGGATTTGAATGTTGCCCAAATCCGACATTATCTGAAGCAACGTGAATTTTGCGTAAGTCCGCACATTCTTCACTATGAACGTGGTTTAACCCTTAAATGCCCGTGATATGAAAATAACCATAAATGCCCATGTGGGGTCTCCTAGGGACCCCACTAAAATTTTCAATTTAGTAACGTCATTTAGCACTGACTAAAAGGAAAACACGGTTAAAAATAATTTTAAGCATATTTGAATAATTTTTATTTATTTTTCATACAAAATTAACGGCTTTTCTAGAAACAAATTATTTTCAATTCGAACAAAATTAAAATTAAATAATAATATAAGCATATAACTTTTAGTTGCAATTTTTACATACAATAGTTTTTTCTTCTTTTCTGTGCACCTGGCATATAAATTTTTTGCAAAAAGAGCAAACGGTATTCACTTTTCTGTCACAGTTTCGCGGACACTGGTAACAACGAGCACGTTTCTTAGCTGAATGGACGGATTGAGTTGCAACTTCGGTAGTTGGGTTTACCATTGGTATGCCACAATCTTTTAGAGCAGATTTTACATAGGCTTTATGTTTTATATATTTCGCTCTTTTTTCCATGATGTTTCGAGCAAGCTCAGCCCCTAATTGTAACAGGAAAATACGTCTTCGTGAAAAATTATTTTTCTTCCAATCAGGATTTTTTTCAATGTATAAAATATAGGCATTTAGTGCACATATGTCTATAATATTCATAAAGAGCCTGAATGGCCAACGAGCAGTTCTTCTTTTACAGGAATATTCCCTAATCAGTTTGTCGGCATTATCAACACCACCCTTGGTATTATTATAGTCTAAAATCATCAAGGGTTTGTTTTGAGAGTCTTGACAAATTATATCACTATCGTGTTGACTTGAAAGAAGATGTACCATCCTGTGTATTTTAGGTATGTACGAAACCATAGCTAATTCTTTAGTAAAAGCAAATATTGACGACTCCGCAGGTCTTTTTGTCAAACTTAGTTGTGGTGGTGTATCAGGTTTATTTTTGCGGACGGTCCCAAGTAAAGTAAGGTTTTTAGATAAAAGATATTGAGCAAGAGGAACACTGGTAAAAAAGTTGTCAGTTGTAATTCCTCTTCAACTGCCATGATATGGTTCCACCAGATCTTTCACAACACGAAATCCCTGATTTTTCTCTATTCTACCACCTGGTAGTTTTCCAAGGTACACCTGAAGTTTTGATAAATAAGATGTTTTAACATCCGCGGCAGCCCAAATTTTTATCCCATAGCGGCAAGGTTTTGATTTTATATATTGTCTAAAAGGACACTTTCCTCTAAAACTCACTAACTGTTCGTCAACGGTTATATGTTCGTATGGTTCAAAGGCTTTGTCACAGTTAGAGACGAACATGTCCCAAATTACTCGTATCGCCGCTAACTTATCCTGTTCCTTCCGCTCCACCCTGGTCACTTTGTCATCAAACCTCAAGAAACTCGATAATTCTTCAAATCGGTTCCTAGCGAATGCGGCTGTAAAAAATGACCGGCGTATTGAGGTGTCTGTAGACCATATCTCTCGTGTCGATTCTTTCCCACACCTTAAAGCACCAGCTTTGATAAGTGCTCCTAAAAAGCTATCCAGTTCATTGTTGGTAAGTACCGTCCACTCTTTTTTGTTATTCGGATGTTTTTCGTTCCACTCTTGATAACGCCTAACAGCTTCTTCATTAGTATGAAGGCATATGACATTCTTCATCTCTTCGGTCAAAAATAAATTGAAATAGTCTAAAAACGTGTTGGAATTTTTACTATAGTTTGTTAAGCCTGGATGTACATTTATAATATTTTTTTGTTGCCTCTTGGATCTCACGAAAGGTAGGCTATTCCACTGCATTCCAGATTTGGATGTATATGTTGGACCACTAACCTCACTAATATTATCGTCCACTTCGGTAGGTTCTGCATCTGATTCCTCGTCACTGTTGACTTCTAAATTGTCCTCAGTTTCCGAAACATTTTCCTCAAAAACATCTTGCTCTTCGCTATCTGATTCGTCCGTAATCTCATAGTCGAAATCGGAGTCTGATATCCCTTCTTCTATATTTCGGATAATTTTTTCATGTTCTTGGTCGCTTATTGTCATTTTCATTCTCTTACGGTCCATTTTTCAATGTAAACTGACGAAAAATGTTAAAAATAATAAAAATATTCTGGTGCCTCTAAATGCCCAATCGGGGTCACAGCGAGACCCCACTTATCTAAATCTCTCTTACAGACCACTGCACCTCACGAATGTTCGTGTTATACTAACAGAAAACGTAGGAGACACGTCCACACAAATACCTGATTGCGCGGTTGCCAAATGTTTCAAATAAAGATATAGCCAAAAATGTATGTCTGGGGTCCCATAGTGACCCCGATTGGGCATTTAAGGGTTAATAACGTGCATCCAGAATTATTGCATTTATACGTTTAAAAACAAGATTTTTTATTGAAACAGTAATTGGAATTAGCTATCAAATAATTCAGGTAAATAAGTTTTGAAAAAAAAAGTCCATACGGGTGTGTTTTTTTTTGTTAAATTCTCTTAAAATTAGGAATGGGACTTAAAAAGCGCAAAAGGAAGAAAAACAGATTAAGCGACAGTCAAGACTGGGAGTACAATACCAACAAGAAGAAGAGACAAGAAGGGAAGAAAGGATAATAAATTTGGGTGCAGAAACATGAAAGGAAATTAAAAATTAGGTGTTCGTGTGAACAAAGAACGTCGAAAAAATCACTTTCAAATGTTATATTTTAGGCGAAGAAGAAAGACAGCAGATATTTCAAAAATTCTGGAGCTTTACATGGGAAGAAAAAAAAGTATTTGTCAGTGGAAGAGCGATTGCCTCAAGTATCAAAAGAGCCAGAAACCGAAAATCTGAAGGGGAGAGTCGAAGAACATGTTCTTTTTCTTTCTTTCTAGACAAGAAAAAGGAAAGAGTAAGGGTGTGCAAAACCATCTTTTGCAACACGCTTGGTGTGTCAATGAGAACTATTACTCATTGGTTAAGTGGAAGCCTCAATTCACCAGAAACCAAAAAAAGTGATCGAGTAGAAACTACAACAAGTAATGATTTCGACAATAAGAAGCAGTTAAAAAATTATGAGAAAAAAGAAACAGTAAGAGATTGTTTTAACAGCTTGTCAAAGCTAGAGTCTCATTATTGTCGGAAATCTTCTACTAAACTATATCTAGAGCCACGCTGGAAAACCAAAGCTGAATTGTATGACTTTTACAAAAATGTCTGGTTAACAGATAGAAAAACAGAACCGGCTGGATTGACCCTATTTAAATATATTTTTGAGGAGTCAAATTTGTCTTTATTCAGTCCCAAAAAAGACGAATGTGATATCTATGTAGGATATCGAACACAAAACGTTTCAGAGTTAGTTTATCAAGAACACAGAATTAAAAAAGATGAGGCGCGTAATTAAAAAGAAAAAGACAAGGAGTCACTAAATCAAGTTTTTACTATGGATCTTCAATCTGTTCTATTGTGCCCACAGTCAAACGTGTCTGCGCTGTATTATAAAACTAAATTGATTCTTCACAATTTTACTATTTTTGATATTCATACAAAGGATGGTTACTGTTTTTTATGGCTCGAGGGAGAAGGAGAGTTAAAGGCGAACTGTTTTGCCTCGATTATTTGCACTTTTTTATGTACCAAAGTCTTACCAAACATGGATCCAAACAACAAATTTATTATCCTTTACAATGGCGGTTGTGGTGCACAGAATCGCAATTCCACTTTATCGAATACCCTTTTAAAATTTTCAATGGAAAATAATGTTTGTATTATTCAAAAATACTTAGAGAAAGGGCATACACAAATGGAATGCATTCGACAATTGAAAGGTAGATTTCAGGAAGGGTAATAAATGTACTAGCCGACTATGTTAATTTGATAAAAAATTCGAGAAAACCCAAGACCTTATGATGTACAATATTTAAACAGTGCTTATTTTAAAGATTTTTCTAAAAATCAACTTGGTCAAGTCAATTCGTCCTGGACGTAAAACTGGTGACGCTACCGTGCAAAATATTAGAGCACTAAGATACAATTCAGACAGATCCATAGAATATAAGATTAAGCATTCTGATGAGTTTCAGATCCTTCCCGTTAGATTCAATAAGAAATGCTCAATTGTTCCCATGGAAAAACTGCCAAAACTTTACCAAGGCAAATTAAAAATTAAACGGGTGAAATTTGAACATCTTCAATCCCTAAAAAGTACCATGGAACCAGATTACCATCCTTTCTATGATAGTCTTGAACATGATTAAGCTTAATTTTTGTGCGTAATTTTTATTTTTAGTTAATAAAGGTTTATAATGTCTAGCGTTTTGTTCTTTTTTTAGCGACTAATAAAATTTTTTTAATAAAATAATAGTTTTCTTTTTAAATGAAATTTGCGTAAGTCCAAATATGTAACGAATTTTTGTGTGATTTTTGCCTAAGTCCATTAAATTATTCAAATTAAAAGTAAACGATGTTTCTTTTAACATTCCTGAAATTATTTTTCAAAACTAACATGATTCCAAAAAAAAACTACAAGTATTATAATTACTCTAAGATAAAAACTGTTTTTTTCACTTCCTATAAAATTTACATTTTGGTACTTAGGCAATTTTCATATGATGCCGACGATATGCATACGCATTTGCATATTTTTGTATTTTCTTCAGGAAACTTCGTACAGGATACAAGTTTATCTTTAATTGAAGCATTTAAACTAATAAAAAAATTTGAACTACCTTGCAAAATTTTTAAGGGTTAAATTGGCGAAGACATTAAAAAATAATAATAATTGTCATTGATAAAAATACTGGTTTTATATTTGTGTCTAATGTTGCAAATGTTTGGGCAAAAGTCGGGTGTTTGATGAAACACTACATATAGAGGCTGAAGTTTTAAACAAGTTTAAATAAGCTCCGATAATTTAGTTGAGTGTAGAATGGAGCTTTTCTATAATACAAATAAATGTTAGATAGGGGGTGTTTAAGTATGACGTAACGCAATTTTTGAAGATTTTTGACCCCTCCTCCCCCAATCTAACGCACCGTAACGTTTTTCTGTACCCCTCCCGCTACCTATGTTTCGTCCAAGTGACCATTTTTACCTAAAAGCCTTCAGAATCCAGCTCTCGGTACTATGTAACAATACTGACCAAATATAGCATTTGATCATTCTTTGAAGTAATTTAAAGAATATTTGTGAAATATCTTTAAGCCAAATATCCTTAAGTTAATCGCGGAATTTTTGTAGAAGCCAAGAAGTGTCTCACAGGTATGCAGCGCATTCCTAAATCCAAACTGGGCTTATTTTAGGTCTCTTTCACAATGCAATCGGTATTATGTAACGTTTAGGCAGGGGGAGAGTCGTAGAAGTAATGGATTTTGACAAGAGCTATGAGTCATGCCGATGCAGTACACAGGTTTACCTGTTATTTACAAGGTCACAGCTCTTGTCAAAATCCATTACCTATACAGAAAAACATTACGGTACGTTACACTGAGGAGGGGGGCACAAATTGCCTTACGTAATACTTGAACGCCCCTTAAAATTTTCAATGTGTGGCCCATCAGACTAATTAACCTGTATTCGTCGCATCTTGCTATTTCTTCGGAATTGCTATAAAAATAAACTTCAGCCATTCCTTAGGTATTTCACCGGTAGTATACACATCATTAAAAAGCTTAACTATAACACTGATGTGGTCCTCTTATAGGTATCATTTTTAAGAGTTCAGCTGGGATGTTTTCTGATCAAGTTGCTTTCTTGGTTTTGACTAATTTTGATATTCGTTCATCAATGATAACTATTCCTGCATTATCTACAAGAGTATTGGTAATTTTATTATTATAAAATAAGTTTTAGTATTATACAAGACCTTTCTTGGACTGCAATCTCCATATGTGATGCTTCTTTTCTAATTCTTCCAGTTCTCAACATCTATTTGCCATCCACTTTTCTTTAGCCGCTCATATTTACTGTTTTAAATTCTCTTTGTTTTCTTCTGTATTCATCTGCCTTGTCATTGTATTGCCTTCCTTGTTACATCTTCTTCTTCCTATGCCGTCCCCATTAACGGAGGTTGGCGACCACATTTTTAAAGGCTTCTCTATCTTTTGCAACGTGGAATAATTCGTCTACAGTCATGTTTGTCCAGTCTCGAATATTTCGCAGCCATGACTTCCTCTTTCTACCTATTCCCTTTTTGCCATCGACTCTACCCTGCATGATGACCTGCAGAAGACTATATTTATTATTTCTTAGTATGTGTCCAAGGTATGCAGTCTTGCGTACTTTTATCGTTCTCAACAATTTTTTGTCTCGACCCATTCTTCTCAGCACTTCCTCATTGGTGACCCTGGCAGTCCATGGGATTCTCAACATTTTCCGGTATATCCAAAGTTCAAAGGCTTCAATCTTTTTAACTATTTGCGCTTTTAGTGTCCATGTTTCTACCCCGTACAATAGTTGCGACCAGACGTAACATTCAACAAACCTCAGTCTCAGCGCAATATTCAGATTTTTGTCACAGAACAATTGTTTGAATTTTAAGAACGCTGCCCTTGCCATTTCTATTCGTACCCGGATCTCTTGGTCTGGATCTAATTCTGTGTTGATGTAAGCTCCCAGATATTTATATTTTGTCACTCTCTCTCCTTGTTACATAAAGTCTAGTATTTCCTCCGTCATCTATTGAATCTATTATTTTTCAGTATCTCCTTCTATATCTTGGTCATATGTTTACGAAATAATTTCGTAACTCTACTGATGGAGTCACTAAATCTTTTGTCGATAAGAATGGAAGAAAGAGGCAAAGTATTTAAAAAACAATTTAATTTGAGTTACTACTTATCTGGGGGTTTGTCAGCCACTGGGATTGGCATCCGGAGAGCAGACGAAGAGGGTTTCAGAATTATTAAACCACTTGCATCAACTTCATCTCTGTCCAGTCAATCGGCATCCATAGACGATATTTCACAGTAGCGCAATGCAGAAAATTACTTGCTTTTGGCAGCAAGTCGCTGTAGGATGCACTATTGTGGAATGTTAAATAGATCCTAATGGTTGCAAATATTCTGTTCTTGAGATATTGTAGTGATGGACCAACCAATGAAATCATAAGCACCTCTGCTTAAATCCTTTCAGAAAAGGCGACATACCAAGGACAACCTCACAAGAAGTGATGAAAAGTTGCAAATGTAATGTACTGTAATGTTAAACAAGACCCTCCTCCCCCCAAATTACGTTACATAATACTTTTAAGATCCCTAAGTGACATAACTTTTTGTTCTGAAAATTTTTAAAAACGTCATCACTTACTGTTTTTAATTATTATATTAGTATTATAATGCTTACCATATACAAAATTCATTAATCGTTTCAGATTTCGTCATTGTTATTTTCTACAATTTTCATGCCTTTTGGGTAACTGTAACTTTATAATATAATGTATTTGGACATCAGCCAAAGCGCCATAATTTCTGCAACACTAATTACAGATACATGCACTATACACTACTAGAATACAGCAGAACATGAGCTATTGGAAGAGGCAGAAAATGAAGAGAATGAAATAACAAAACTGCCAACGATACAAGAGGTTGAAAGCAGAAAGCAGGTCAAACTACAGAAAAATGACAAGGCCCCTGAATGTGATGGAATACCAGACAGTTGAGAAATTACAAAAAGGAGATAGTTTTATATATTTAGGAGTCAACATCATAAAAGACAACATTGACGATGCAGAGCTTAACAGAAGAATTATCCTAGCCAATACGGCATACTCTGCTAAGAGCCCGATATTTAAATCACGAGACGACGTACATCAAATAACTAAGATACCAATCTACAAGACCATAATTCGACCGATAGTGAGCTGTTGATGCGAAAATTTTGGTGTTGACTCAAATATCTGTAAACCACATAGACATCTTACAAAAAAAGGTACTGAGACGAACATCACAGAACATATATACATCTCAAAGGCATCTATTCTTTTTTCTATTTCAGAGTCCATTGTCCAACTTTCACAGCCATAAAGCAAGACAGAAAAAACGTAACATCTGATCATTCGGATTCTAAGCTGCAGGCTAAGGTCTTTTCTTGTAAAACATGTTTTCATGCTCATGAATGTTTTCCTTGCTTGTTCGATTCTTGATGTGATTTCTTTTTTTGTATTACACTGACTATTGATATTTACTCCCAAATATTTTATGGAATTTACCTGTTCTATTATTTGACACTTGGCATACACATGTACGTTTATTGGTGTCTTTGAAAATACTAAAGTTTTAGTTTTGGAAACGTTTAGATGTGAACCGCAGATTTCGCTGTGGTGAACTACAGCATTTATTATATTTTGTAGCTCTTGTGCGTTGCTTGCTATTAAGACGGTATCACCAGCACATCTGATGTTGTCTATGCTGATTCCGTTAATCTCAATTCCGCCTTGGACCTCGTCTAATGCTTCTCTGAATAAAGACTCCGAAAACAAATTAAAGAGTAGCGGTGATAAGACACAACCCTGTCTCACTCCTCGTCAGATTTGTATATCTTCGGATGTTGTGTACTCTTTCAATTGTTGCCGTTTGGTGCCAGTATAGTTCTAAGATAATTCGCAAGTCTTGTTCGTCAACGCCAGTTGTTCTCAGAATTTCGATCATCTTTTGATGGTTAACGCAGTCAAATGCTTTTCGGTAGTCGATAAAACATGCATATACATCTGCATTCATGTCTCTGCATCGTTGCGTTAACACATTTAAAGCAAAAAGAGCCTCTCGTGTTCCCAATCCGTTTCGAAATCCGAATTGAGTGTCACTCATCTCTAACTCGCAATTCTTGTATGGATAATTCTGAGAAAAGTTTTAAGGACATGACACATCAAGCTTAATACTCGATAATCATCGCATTGTGAGGAATTCGATTTTTTGCTAATGCTACGAATGTTGATTTTAGACAGTCTGTTGGGATTTTACCTATGTCATACATCTTATTAAATAGTGCTGTTATTAAGTCTAGGATTTTACTTTCGTTATCTGCAATTAGTTTTAGTATTTCGACATTGATATTGTCTGGACTGTTGGCTTTTCCATCTTTCTGAGATTTTACTGCGTGAATCACTTATTCTGTTATTTCTGGGCCTTTTTCATTTATTCGATTATCTGTGGAGAACAAGGTCTATCGTCGTCAAAAAAAGTTTTTATGTATTCTTTCCATCTCTCCAGTTTGTCTTCTGTATCCATAATTATTTCGTTGATCATTTTTTAATATCGTTTCTTGTCTACCTGTCATTTATGAATATTAAAGGTGTCGTATTTTTCCTGAAGCTGTTCGATTTCTAGGCATTTTGTTGACATCCAGTTTTCTTTCACCTCCCTGCACTTTCCTTCTAATGATTTTATTGATCCGCTTGTATTGGTCTTCTTCTTGTATCTTTGTTATTTTTGTTTTTAGAGCAATTCATGTTACTTCAATCTCTGTCTGTACCAAGTTTTCAATCGTTTTTATTTCTCCCTCAAGCTTGATACTTATTTCTTTTTTTTTGTTCAGGGTTCTTCAGTTGTGAGATCTCTATTTTTCTTGTCACTGTTTTCTTTTTGACTTTGGAAAACCTTTTTAATCTAAAATCCATTATAACTGGATTGTGATCGCTATATCAGCTCCAGGGTATGTTTTCGTAGATTGTATGTACTTCTTAAAGGTGTTATTGAGCAAAATGAAGTCAATTTGATTTCTAACAATTCTGTCTGCAAGTGATTTCCATGTGCATAGCCTTCTAGGATGTTGTTTGAAGAAGGTATTGGCTATTAACATATTGTTTTCTATGCAGAATTGTATCTCCTCTATTATTCCTGGTACCTAGACCGTATGCTCCTATGTGGTCTCCTTCAGCACCACGACCAATTTTAGCGTTAAAGTCACCCATGATCATCGTTATCTGACCTCTTTTTGTCAGTCACATTATTTCATCTGTTGTTGCAAAAAATTTCGATTTCTTCGTCTGACTTGTCACTTGTTGGAGCATAGATCTGAATAATATTTAGTTTTCTGCGAGTTGTTTGTAATTTCAATATTGCTACTCTATCATTTAGAGGGATGAAGACTGTGACTGATTAAGCAATTTTGTACGACACTGTGATATAGCAGTTCCATATTGATGTTCTGGGTCGGTTCCACCTGAATAATATGTTTCCATGTTTTGTTTTTGTACTCCTGAACCAGGCCATCTTACTTCACTCATTCCCAAGATGTCTATTTTCAGTCTTTGCCAGTTTCCCGGACATAAAGAAGCTGCGTTCTTTCCAGGGGGCAATTCGTACTTACAATTCATATCGAGTCTCTGAAATCTGCAACACGAGTCCGTACCAAGTTGGAACTCGAAAACAGTCCCTGGCAAATAACAACAAATTAACTTTCGTATGTACCAAAGGCATTTCTGGATCCAGATTGTTGATTTCCCTCAATTAGAATTTAACATTAATAAAAAAAAATGGAAAGGAATACATAATGGTATTAATTAATCTTTACAAAGCTTACGATAGGGCATCTTGAGAAGTTCTGTGGTCGCCATCAATAAAAAACGAACTTCTGGTGAGTATGTGAAGATGGTGAAAGATATATGTATGATGTAGTAACAACTAGTGTTAGGACAGGTATGGGAGAGACTGGTAAATTTAATGTGGTGCGAGTACATAATTACAACATTAATATTTTATTCAAAACTGTCAAAACGTGTTAATTTTAATGTACAGAAAAAAAAATCTACATTTATTGTTATATAATTATCAAAGGCGCAACAAGCGCTATCACTTTCGTATTATTATTCAAACATTAAACTACGCCATTCTATTCATGATCGATGCATGAAGTGTATTCAGTTGATTGGCCCATCTATCTAACGCACTGTAACGAGCTTGGTTTACCGTTTCTCTTTCCAAAAACAGCACTTGGTTAACTTGATCTATTCGTCCTTGAATGGTACTAAAACATGATGGAAGCTGTTACAGATTTATTCTTATACATAGTGTAGTTCACAAATTTATTTAGATGGTAAAATTTACACTCTTTTCATTTGGGATTGGGCACTTAAAACTACCTATCGCACAAATGTGTTTTTTCTAAAAAAAATACCTGAGCTATCCTTTGCTTTAAAAACTCTGAAAAAATTTTATGAACGTACATTTTAACGCCCAAAAACCCTCATGATTTTTTTTCAGATTTTTTGGATCAAAATTGAGAAATTAAATATAATTATTTTATTAATTTAATCAATAAACAAATTCCCCCAGTGGGGGACAAAAATCGTTATTTGTCACATTTAAATGAGGGTATATGCTTAAAATATTAACATATAATATTTTTTACATATACAATATGAAAAAAATCACGAAAAATGCAGTTGTCTCGAAGTCACAGTACCTTCTTCATTGTGGAAATGGCCACCATGACCCTGCTATTAAAAAAAAAACGGAAAAAATAGACGAAAAATCGTTTTTCATTCACATACAGTTGGAGGTTATGTGATAAAAACATGGAAACACATCAAAAAATAGAATTTTTATATTTTGAACATGTTCTTGTCTGAAAATGGCAAACCTGATCGATCTTGAAAAAAAAAACAAAAAACATCAAAAATAGTTATTTATTGACATACAGTTGAGATAATGTGCTAAAACCATGGGAAAATCACCAAAAAAAGGGTTTTTTTTCGAATTTTGAGGATTTCCAGAGCGAAAATAGCAAATAAAACCCCATCATTCAAAAGATTGGAAAAAATGTATGTATGTATGTAAATTATACTTACTTATCTAATATACATGATACTAATAAACTCTCTACTTCAGAAACATCAATATTCAGTTCTGTAGAAATAAAAGGTATTCGTATTCTGGTATAGGGTTTGATAAGTTTGATCAAAACTTGAGTTCGTATATTACGTAGTAAGTCTAAAGCAAAAAAAAAAACAATTTATTAAAGCTATATGTGTAATCTACATATATATATATATATATATATATATATATATATATATATATATATATATATATATATATATATATATAACAATTACCTTCAATATGTTCTCTAATAAAGGGATCATCCATAATATTTTGCCTATTTTGCCTTAAAATAGATTCAAATTCGCTGATATCATTATTCTGATACGCAGTAACCAAATTCGTCATTGCTAATATTTCTGGATCATTTTTATATGGTTTTGCTTCTTGACAATCAAAAGGATTAATACCAGATTTCATCAACCTAGAATTATGTTATATATTATCTACCACTGTTATTCTACATTACTTATTGTTTTTAGTGTTTGTGCATAAATTATAGCCAAAAAACTTACATGTTTGCAAGAACTAGATATTTTAAACATGTAGTACGCCTCGGACTTCCTGACTCATCATAATTTTTAAAGGCTTCAAAAAAATCTGTGTGAGCCTTCTCAAATTGACCTTCCCTCAGATGCATTTTGCCACCGCATTCTAAAAAATAATTTGAAATTGGTACAATTTAAATTTAAAATTAATATTTTAAAATTTAAAATATCCAAATATGACTTTGTTAAAACATAGTTCATTTACAACTCACATGCTATATTTGTTTGACGGTTATTCTTAAGTTAAAGTTGATATTATGTAATTGATTGAAATATCTTCCAATAAAGTCGCCCCAGGAACGCTACTCAAAAATATTGGTAATATCATTTTAAAGTCATCTACTTTAAAATGAAATAAGTCTGAATTGTCAATATGAATGAGTCAAATGAAATTAATTTGAAGAATTTTTTCTATTACCAAGTAAAAAAAAACAGTATTTGTTTAATTTACATTATGAGAACGATATTTGAAGTGGAAAATTGTGGTTAGTTCCCAGTAAAACTTGTAGATTGTATTAATATGCCATAAGAAAATAGCTTCATAATTTCGAGGTTTTCTGGAAGATTTTTCATGACGAATTATGAGATTTTTTTAGGTCAACAGGAAAAGAGATTTGATTGATAATGGATTTTGTTGTTTTCTCTAGATATGTTGTCGGATTATTGGGAATTGGTCTGTAGTCTGGAGTATTAATGAGATTTGATAGTTTACTAATGTAGGAAGAAGTGTTTAGGATCAGTGTTATTTCAGTTATCGACAGGAATAATGCTAGTTTCAGAACATTTAAAAATGTCAACTATACTGGGTCTTCTTCCTGACCAAATCTATAATGTAAACGAGAGTAGTCTGTTGTCCAACAAAACATTTGAATCCTTTAAAGAAACGAGCTTACCAGGTTGTAAGGTGAGTAAAGGTAAAACCACATTTTTGCTGTGTTCACAGTAACAAAAAATGTGTAGAACCTGAACATAAATGCATACATTGAACTAGTATCTTTGTGAAATGCTTTATTTTATTTATTATGCATTTTCTCATACAATCCAATAATTTGAGTATTCCAATAATCTTTCTGTTTTTTAATAGTGTTGGATTAGTAAGATTCTAATATAGTAATATTTACGAGAAAATAAACCAAATATAAATTACTGAAATATATTTTATAAAGAAAATTATATGCCCATCAGAAAAATATTGGTATCTAAAATCTTAAGGACCTGGTTTGTAACATTTATCACAGAATTATTTATATACATAGCATACTAATTAAAAACATAAGTCATTACCTCGTATAACCCCCATAATCAAAGGATGAGGTATTGCAGATTTAATATGCAAAGACTGCTCATATAGCATCTTAAGTTTCTTATTATTTTTCTGAGCTGTATACATCTGGATTTCTAGTGCATAAATTTCCAGTAATTGTGTGCCTTTCTTAAGATCATCTTCTCCATCATCAGTTTGACATGACTGATGTAACTGTTTTAGTATTTTTGCCAATTTAATAAAATCCTCACGATCATAATATAACTTGCCCAATTTTGTATTTGTTTTAAACCACAGTCTGTCATTTTTGGCATCTTTTAGAGCTTCTAAGGTTGTCTCATAAAAATTTTGTAGGAGTTCCATCTGTAAACAAATCTTTCTAAAAACATATACTATAACAAAAATTTCATAAAATAATAAACATTTAACTAAACCTAATTGAGCGTGTCATTTCAACATGAACACAAGTCCATTAATTAAAATTTCTGTTCCTTTTCAAGAGAAGTCCTATTTCCTAGAAGTCCTAGAAGTTCAAGAGTGTTCCTATTTTCAAACGGACTCTAATTTTTGGTTGAATTTTATGTTGATTTGTTGTATATAAAGATGTGCCCTTTTCACAGAAAACATGTAGAACACTTTAAGAAACAAAATGGCACTAAAAAGTGATATTTAAAAACAGTTGACATGCCCTTACCGAAATGACAGCTTTAATATAATAAAATTTACTGTTTTATTTCTGATATATTACATTGGAAAGTCTAGGTGCATTTCAAGACAATCAAATATGACTAACATATTTTATTTTTGACCACCTTAGTTCTGTATGCACATGATAATGGTATTCATAACTTTTCTAGACTTCTAAATGAAACAGACCTGAAATGAAAGATGAAAATGAAAAGAATAAAACTTTGTTTTATTCTTTACAAGATTTCTTTTGTTCTTTTTGTAAAAAATATTAAGTGACTATTAATAATTAATAATTGTTATTATAAATAAGACAGTAAACTTGTAATTATTAATTAAAAATAAGGTTTAATTAATGTTACTTAAAGTAATGTAATCAGTAAAATATAAATACATACACTTACATTGCGAGATGTGGAAATGTAATCTAAAATAGAGTTAATAGATTTTTCACTATGATTTCTGGTTACAGCACTTTTAATGTATGTAAGCAACTGCTTGTATCTTGTCATCATCTCTTCAAAGTTACCCTACAAACATCACAGATTGTAAAATGGTTAGAAATAAACTATTAGTAAAAATAGAAAAAAAAACGGGTGTGGCAGTCCAGTGGGACTGCCGGTAGAAGTCATATTTCTATACACGCGTTCGCCGTTACAAATTTATATGTGAGTCAATCTGCACAATCATTACATATGTAATGCTATAGGTAAGAGAGAGAGAGCAGAAAGAGAAACAGAATTAGGTTAGGTATATGGTGCATCGTTTGCTGTATATAAACAACATTTGACCTGTAATAGGAGTATAGTAAATGAAGAATTGAATCAATATTTTGATGAAGATGTATATTTTTATTTTTATATATGTATGAAAAGAGTTGAATGCAAAAAAATTTTTTTACATATACTCTGCAGTAAAATTCATTGTTTATTTTGTTATTAATATAAAAATACAATACACTGCAACATAATTCAATATAATAATACAATACAAATTAAAATGCAACATTCATAAGTATTTAAAAATGACAATATGCATAACTTACTTAAGCATATGTTTAATTTACCATGATAATATTAATAAAAAAATAATAATATTAATAAATATTAAATATATTTACAAAAAGAACATTTTTATTCTCGAGAGAAAATATATCTTCTGTCTCTCTCTTACCTATATCTTACATATTTAATGATTTTGTCAATTCACTCCCATACAAATTTCTAACGTCGAACGCGCGTATATATAGAAGTATGACATCAAAAACGAAATAAGTCCCACCCGAACAACTCTTTTCTGAACCTTAAAACTTGAATTACTAAATTTTTAGATAACTGAACTAAGCCTCAGTTTTATTAATAGCGTCTTGGCGCCATTTTGTAAGATACTTTTAAATGGGACCATGGAGAAATGAATATATTATTTGAAAGCACTTGTATGAATCATTAGGTCCCTGAATTTTTTGATTCTTTGTGGCATCATTTGAAAATCCCCACTAAATTGTAAAAATTTTATTAAATTAACTCTCGGTGATAGAATAAGTCTGTCTTCCCAGATGGATAACGTCACTAGTATCATATATATGCCAAAAATCATAATTTAAAAATAAAATCCACCTTTTTTGAAATTTATGTCATGCATATAAACATATACATAAAAGAAATTTAACATAAAATAACAATCATTATATTTGTCCCTTTCATCTCTAAGCCCATGACTACTATATGTACTAAATATTCAATGAAAAATAAAATAGTTTGGAAAATTAAATAATGTATAAAATTAGCGAAACAATATTAAAAAATATATTATAATATCTAATATAACATCTAATATAATATATAATATAACATAATAATTAAAAAAAATATATTCCCTTGTTGGGATCGAACTGGAGACTTCTGCTTCTAAATACCCCGCCTCAACTCATTCGACCAAAAGCCTAAAGTAATAAGGTGGCTAATCAATGTCATTATTTGTCAAGAACATTATGTCAGTTTTTTGGTTGTATTTTGTGTTTGTGTTTGTTTATTTATTGTATTCCAAAAATGGAAAGGTTATTACGAATTATAGAAGTTATTATATAATAATATTTATTTGCAAAAGACTTTGTGCAAATGTGTATATCTACCAAATTAATATAAAATAATATTAATATTAATAAATATTAAATATATTTACAAAAGGAACATTTTTATTCTCGAGAGAGAAAATATATCTTCTGTCTCTCTCTTACCTACATCTTACATATGTAATGGTTTTGCCAATTCATTCCCGTACAAATTTTCAACATTGAACACCCATATAGAAGTATAACTTCAAAAACAGTGAAAACCAAAATAAGATACAGGGCACTCTTATTTTCAAAAACACCTGCAAATACATAGTTTGAAGAAGTTCACACTTAAAAAGGTATAATTCCCAGGAGAGTTGGCATTTATAACATTCCTACAGTTTGGATGTAGAAAACTCTTTTTAGTAGGGACTTATGTTCCCTGTAGGCAATCTAAGTCCATAGGCATACTGTCAGATAATTTAAGAATTTCAAATATTGTTTAATCCATTTAAACCCAACCACTGTTTGGTTTTGAGGTTATATTGCAAGTACTACAAAATATACTGAAGATGGACGGATTAGTCCAAAAAGGTTTTGAAGTTAATCATTTTGGATTTTTAAATTCCTACTTTACTAGGGTGCCATGTCTGAATTCAGACATTGGCTATCATCATATTTATAATTGAAATAAGGTTGAATGCTCGAATAAATAAACTTTGATCAAATGAAAGGCAGATATCGAGCACGGTTTATTAATTAAATTATTGTCATTCTCTCTCCTGATGCTGAACATAATGTAGTTTTGCCTATTTTAAAAATTTTAAACTGTTTGTCCTTGTGTAGTGTAGTGTAATGTACACATTTATGTTTATGACATTCTTTGATTGTTAGATAGGCCAAAATTGACAAAATGCGCCTGAAGATGCTCTAGGGAGCAAAAGTACTTGGGCAAGATTGAATTAATAAACTGTGGTCAATATCTGACTTTTATTTGATCAGAGTATATTTATAATTTCCTGAACCTGTTCTCTATTGACTGTTATAAGAAATAATTCATATAGCATATAATTTAATTATCAAACATTATTATAAAAAGTAAATAATACAGCATACCAATTTAAAGTTAATTTTGATCATCTGTTTTAAGGCTTTAAAACCCCATTCTCCTTTTTCTCCACTCTCTAAATCCAGTACTTTTTGAAAGGAGGCTAAAGCTGCTGATGGTTCATCTTCTTTGAGGGCCTTGCTGTTGTAGTATTGATTTTCTAAATCCACATCTGGTTCTGAATTACTATCTTCAGAATATTCCTACAAAATGATTTGATAAATATTTTCTATTTATGACTAAAAATTTATTTTGACTGTTAATAAGCTCTAATATATTATGATATCTTCTCTAGAAGTTACAAAAATACTTGTCCTATTCATTCCCTATAGTACAAATTAACATAAGCATTTAATCCTTTGTGTTAATGGCATTACAGTATTTTAAGAACAAAAGCAAGTGTCTAATTATCTTCTAAACATATATTTTTGTAGTTAACTATATCCATAATGTTTGACAAAGTACCCATGTCTAGTATCCAAATTAAAACCTAAATTCTTTATAATATTGATATATTAGCTCTAATCTTTTTGCTATTGTACTATTGCAAGTTACTGCTCAGAATCCTATTATTATTATGAAACTACATAACAAAAACAAAATGTTTCCCAAAAATTTAAATAAGGAAGTCAAATCAAATTTATAAATAAACGGCTAAAATTAAATTAACACTAGTTAAAATATCTTCTAAAGGTAATTAAAGTATACAATTTAGTTTTAAAACCAGGTACTACTGAAATAAGCAATGTTGAAATATTGAGGTTTTTTATTATTTAAATGTTATCTATAAAAAATCTACGTGTAAGGTAGATGAGAACTTTTAAAATTAGCTTAATATGTTGTATTAACTAAATATAAACTTACCGGTATCTAATTAAGAACATAAATATTCGGCAATTATACAAATACAATTTATTAGAGAAACAGGTTATGTGTCAAAAATTACTTACCAAACCATAATCTTCTTCATCATCACACATAAAATCATCTTCATTATCCGACATTTTTAACAAATATATAATGAACCTTTCACAACCTAAGGTATAATCCAACTTTTTATAACACTATTACCTTATTATTTATTTGAATTAAGTTATACCAATTTTATTCCCTTGTCGTTTGTCCCTAATACGCCATTTTCCAAACTAAACATTGACACTACTGACACTGACATGAACGTTCAGACAGAGCAGCGGTAAATTTAAAACAATTAAATTTGATCAAAAAAACTATTATTTAATGAATTATTATTTAAATCCTATGATGGAAAGTATTTCCTTTCACGATCTTTTACTAAAAATAGTTTTTAACTATACTGTAAGTTGCCTACAATACTTATTAGTGATATAATTTTTATTTAGTATTAGCATGAATTATCTTAGTGTATTATTTTTTAATTGATCCTTTTTTTGGCAATTGAGCTGAAGTGCTCATCCAGTCAACAGCAAATGTGTAATAACGTTCACCTAACTTAACATGTTCTAACTAAACTAACTATAATTAATCCTTAACTTCTATAATCCTTAACAAAGTACGTGACCCTTCTATGGCGGGATACGGGCGTGTGGGATAATATTGTACTTTTGTTGTGGTATGTTGGCTAAATGCTGCAGGATATTATACTGATAGAAAAGGTATTAATGCATCAAACATCCGAAAATCTTTTCAGACAATAATAATGAAAGGGCCTTGTCCAATGTAATAAAATGTATATCTACTGAAAATTAGAAATGATGGAATCTCCTGAGGTAAAATGTTTAGGAAGCAAACTGAGCTTTTGTTCGGACTTCCCGATGAGGACTACTTCAGGGGAAACACCTTTATACACGTATACACCATAGGGTCTTGGAACCTTGGACGTGTGGTAACAGTGTTTCTCCATTTTCCCAAACTCCCCCGCACATTAAACATTTGTTAATCCCATTCGTATCTATGTCCTTATATTCATTATCATGGTCTTTATCTTCTGAAGTTATATCCCTATAAGTTTTCTCATTATGCCGTCAGAGAAAACTTTTCTTTTATAGCCCTGTTGCGCTTTTCTTTGCTGGGATAATAATTTTTGATCAGCTTTTTTTTGAAGGACATTTTTGTATGGAGTGGTGGTAATTATTTGCGAATACTGTTTTGTGGTTCTTCTTGCTCTCACCAGCTTTGGATGTCGATGGTCCTGGCAGCAGTAAAATTTCATGGATTGACTTTTCAATATCTGAATGTCGATGGGCTTTCAATGGCTCTATTATTTCTGAGTAGTTTTATTATTTATTTATTATTTATATTTTAAACAAATTCTATATTGTACCAAACCGTACCCTCTATGACGGTGACGCTTATGGAGATATGAGGGATGAAATATCTATTAGCATCTAACAGATGTCAAGTGGTCTAATGTGTTTATGTGATCCAAGAAGTGTTTTGTTACCTGATAAAAAACTTAGATAATGAATTAGATTTTAAGATAGTTGAGTTTTAACCTTCAATAAAGAAACGCACTTATTTATCCATGGTTATAAATTTCTTGTAGCAAAAACCCTACAAATCCCTAAGAAAAAGCGTTGATTAAAATATTATAGGGGATTGAAATATTTCAATCAACAGAAAAAGTAAATTCATGCTATATATTTGACGAACAACTCGAGGCATAGAAGCAGCTTGTTAAAGAAATTTCATCATCATCATCATCATCATCATCATCCAGCCTTCATTTATCACGTCCACTGTTGGACATAGGCCTCCCTTAAACTCCTCCATTCTTTGCGATTTTGTGCTCTTGCCAATTTTTCGTGATACGCCTGATTTCGTCAGCCCAATGTGTAGGTGGTCTTCCTCTACTACGTTTGTCTGTTCTTGGCCTCCAACATGTAATTTTGCTCGTCCATCGTGAGGCATGCATTCGTCCTTCTTCGCAGATCTTCGTTTCTTATTCGGTCCCCCAATGTAACTCCCAGCATAGATCGTTCAATTCGTCTTTGTGCCACTCTCAATTTCGAAGCCGTAGTCTTGGTTAGAGTCATAGTTTCCGTCCCATAGGTCATGACCGGTCATACGCATTGGTCAAATACTTTTCTTTTGAGGCTTATTGGTATGTTGGCCCTAAGTGTGTCTCGCAGTTTTCCAAAGGCTGCCCACGCTAAAGTAAATCGTCTTTGGATTTCGCATGTTTGGTTATCCGTGCTGATTCTTATTTTGTAACCCAAGTTAGACATGGATAAATCAAAGTTTAGTGTGTTTTAAGGGTTAATTAACGACAAAATTCGCCGGTTATAACAGTGACCTATTCTGTTCGCGACATTTTTCGCGAAGGTTCACGTATTAGTAAAAAGTGCTTCGCTCTTTCGGACACTTTGACTGGAAAACAGCCTAAACGTTCTAAACGTTTAGGCTGTTTTCCGCATTGAAAATAGTAACGTCAAAAACATTTTTAAATGTATCTGTTATTACAATGAATTGAGGTTTAATAACATATAAATTAATATTTAACTTAAACATGCCATATTAAAACAGTTTCAAAACTATTTAAAATTTTGTAGTCTCAAACAAGATTGAGAATAACATTCTCAATAAGTCAACTAGATTTTTAAACATAATTACTCTAGACACTGCAGTAATAAAGTTAAAATAAAAAAAACCTTATCACTATATAGTCTATCAGAACTTCCATGGATGATTAAATTAAAATATTATTGTTATATCAAAAAGTCAAATAAAACAAAATTTTTTAGCACTTCACCATTAATGTGGTTTAGACAAGGATAAAAAATGCGAATAAAAACTAATATGCAGTTGGTAATATTTGCGTTTTAAAACTGTATCGATTAATTAGGAACAGGGAGTGGAACTATTTGTAAGTGGTACCAGTTCAGTAGCTAACGTATTACCAGTTCAATAGTGTATCTCTTCTTGCAGTGAAAACATATTAAGTGGTGCAATGTATCGTCTCAAAGAGTTTTCCTCAAGAGTGGTGCGAAATATTAGAGGCACCCTCACTAAAGGTGCACTTCACAAAAGTGATTTACAATTGGTTATGATGCAAGAACAAGAAAGTGCAACCTACGATGGCCCTTTATTGGTACGTACTAGAATGTTATCTGATACTGAAATATCCAATCCTTCTGGATTTTGTGATGCAGCTACAGATCCAATCGATGACGATGAGGAAGTTACGTTGTTTCAAGTTCCTTTGTCAAAAAATCGAGAAGAAAATGTGCGCTATGAAATTGCTGATCAACCATCAACATCTGGTCAACCAAAGTCAGATTACGTTGCAATGACTGTGCTATCTGACTGTTCAGATTCAGACAACACACAAACGAATATGAAGCAAGTAGCTGCTAGTGGTGGTTCAGCTCCAGACATTACAGAAGAACGTAAGGAACAAGCTAATATTCTACTTTGTTGTTCAATACAATTCAGAATAATACGCGTTCCTCAACATCATCCACCTCGCAGAAGTCGTATTAGAGCTTTCTTCGCGAATATCTTCATTTCTAGATGTATGCGATCATTGTGTGGGAGATATAAATAAAAATTACATTTTATACCTATTCTTTAATATTATAAAAAAATGTTTTCTTTATAAATTAAACCTGTAGGTTGAAATATTTATATTTTGGTGCTTTAAAATGGGTTAACAAAAAAATATATAGTTATCCTATTTTTTAATATTATAAAAAATGTTTTCTTTACGCAAAAATATAATTGTCGTAAATATTTGTATTTGGCTTGGATTAATAAAGTTTATTCGTTAATACAATTTTCAATTGCGTTGTTGTTTCAGCTTATTTTTTTATTTAACCAATTTTCTTCTTCATTTTATTTTATGGGTAGATAATTCGAAATTTCTTAGTTCTAATTAATTCTCATAACTTTTGTCATTTATTTTGAAATATTTTTGTTGTTTAGTCAGAAATGATTTTTTTTTTAATTTAATATTAAGTTGGTGTTCAACCTTAAAAAAAAAGGATTCTTTCGTAAGTATCTACAAATATAACTTTTCCAATAATGGTTATTTTATTTTATGTCTTTGTTCTCGTAGTAGTTTCATGATTCAAATATGTATTTAGATTATGATAAAGCAAAAAGAATGTACCTGTGTATATATAGCTCCGATGAATAATTGACTACTATATCATCTGCATACCAATGATTCATTCCGGGTTACTTTTACAATCACAAACATAATAGACCCAACAAATTAAAAAAAGGTAAACAAATATTATGTCTTAAGTTTCAGGATAAAAAGTGGTAGCTGAGGTTATAATGCACAAAACAAATATAAATTAAACAGCCTGACAAGTTCCGGTGGTGATTTGGAAAAGGTTAAAACAGGATAAAAAAAAGTTTTTTTAATATCAGAATTCAATTTTTTTTTAGAAAAAAGATTTAAAAGTTTTCGAGATATTTGAGTTTTTCGAAACCACACTCCTTTTTACAAAGAAAAATTCCATAGTGTATTTTTTACTTCTGCTAGGGCTCGTTTTCTTTGTTGAATATTATACTTTTTAATGAAATTAAGAAACAATGAAAAAACATTACATAAAAATTGTAAATAGAATAATAATCCGAACTTACGCGATAGATGGGTCCGATCGTCGATCGACAACCCCGCAAGTCGAATGATTTGCTTTTCTTGCTTACAATATGATTAAGCTGACTTTATTAATTAACTTACTTAATTAATTACTTTAATTATTAATTATACAGCAAATCAAGAAAAAAAAAATTAGGTAATAATTCAAAATTATCAGGGCTCATTTCTCGTATCAATTACCTTTATTTCGTGGCTTCTAGTATTTCTCAGTTGCTTGCTTTATCCAGGATAAACAAGGAAAATAAATATAGTAAACAAAAATTATAAACTTTCAAATGCCATTTATTTATTATACTATAAAACATATAAAAAAGATCAAATGTTCTTCCAACTTTTATCATGTACAAACTTTCAAATCAAATTGCCAAGAAACAGAATCTCTAATTTTGGTTTGAACCAAATTTATTTAATTTAATGTAAAATTTGATCTAATTATTGCTTCTTAAAGAAAAGCAAATTTTAGTTCTGTAGAAACATCCTGATGTTAATTTTAAGCAACCTGACTTGAAAACAAGCAAGTCAGACTTAAATTTATTTTTTAATGCACTTGTATTTTCTGAGCGGTAAATTAAGAGAGGTTTCGATTTATAATCACCAGCAGAATTCGCGTCAACCATCTCTGTCAATAGATCTTTCGCGGCCTTAAAAAATTGAAAAGGTTCGCCCTCAACATTCGATAAAAGTTCTTTTAGACATCTTCCTCCAGAATGGCCCAGTCTTATCTAAATTAAATATGGTTTGGTTGGTGTAGGCGCCTTCATCTATCATAACTTTTAATTTCTCTGAATATGGTAGATCGTACGGTGGAGTTGGTATATTTATTGTGCTAACAACTACCAAGAAAGTGTAATAATCCAGAATCCCCAAGAAAGAAAGTGCCCCAAAAGGGACATTGAAGTATGTGCAGTATTTATTCTAGATATAAATTTTTCTTTCGTTTCACTATACAAACCTTCAAACATAAAACCCACAATAAAGATTGGTTAAATTTATTGAAACAGTTTGAAATTCCTCGTAAAATTTTTTGTGGCGATTTCAATGTACACCATTACAGGTGGGGTCCTATTCCGGAGGATCACAGGGGAAAGGTTTTAGCAGAAGCTTTAGATTTTTTGGAACTAATTACTTAAATGATGGATCGCCCACTAGAGCCGATCCCAATAATAATCACTCTGCAGTTGATTTAACTCTTATCTCCTCTTTTTTGCAAGATTTGGTAAACTGGTTCATATATCAAGACACTTTAGGTTCTGATCACTACCCTATTCAAATTCAACTCCAAATTACTTCCATATCTTTCGAAATCAATCCGACAACCAAGTGGAATGACGCTCGTGTTGATTGGTCAGCATTTCAAGTATTTATTGAAAATGAAATCAGTACCAATTTATCTCTAATTAATTCAGATAATTATCAACTAACAAAAACAATTTGAAGTTATATCTTCAGCAGCATCTCTATCCATGACTGTTTAAAAAACTTTCATTCCTTCTATCCAAGGCCCTATTGGTGGGAAGAAGAAAGTTCTGATATAGAAAGTCGCTCCCAAGCACTTTAATTATTTAGAAGACAAGGAAATATTATAAATTATCTGTATTACCAAAATATTGGAGCAAAGACTAAACTCATCTTTAAGTTAAAAAAAATAGTTGGATAACTTTTCTTAATCAACTCAATATATTTACACCCCGTTCAAACATTTGAAATTGTGTAAAAGCTATAAGAAATAAATATCGTCGATGTGGACAACCTAAATAATTTTCATTTTTATTCTACTTCAGACACCATGTCTAAAACTTTTACAGGTTCAGAGTTAATTTTGGCATTAAAACAAACCAGAAGCACGGCTCACGGTTTGGATGGTTTTTACACAATAAAATTTTTCACATTCTTCCAGATTCAGCTACACAAATAATTTAAAAAAAAATTTAACAACTGGTTGTTAAAACAAGATTATGCTGAGAATCTTTAAAACGCTGTTATATATTTAATAAAAAAACCATATAAAGATCCAAAATTACCATCAGCATATCGACCTATATCGTTAATGTCGCCTCACCAAGACTGTTGAACGAATATAATGGGCATCAGCAAATGGGTATTAAATAATTTAATAAATTTATTTTTAAACAGAAAATTTTATATTCGTGATCACAAAAATGTACTCCACGGACCAAGAACAGTATATAACGGTTTGACGCAGGGATCAATATTGAGTCCACTTTTATTTAATATATTCACAGCAGAACTGCATAGTTTTATGGATGGCGCTATAAAATTTATTTAGTATGCGAATGATATTTGTTTCTACACTATACATAGTTTATATGAACGATGTATTACAGATTAAAAGTATATTTTTTGCTGCATGCGTGATTGGTTAAATATTATGGGTTTTAGTTTTTCACACCAAAAGACAGCGGCTATGTGTCTTACTAGGCACAGACTTAAAACCCCTGATTCCTATACCATGGGTAATTTTACTATAAACATAGTAAAAGAATATAAATATCTTGGCATCCATATTGATAATAAACTCTTGGCTAGCCACATAAGACGTACAGCAAAAATGTGAGAATGTGAAAAATCAAACCTATTAATCTTAGACAAAATTCAATATAAGGCGATTAAAATAGGTCTAGGAAATATGGTGTCGTCACTACTATTCGAGATAGTTATATCTAGCTAATTGACACGCCGTGCATGTCAAAAGAATTTTCAACTCGCGCATTCTTGGATCATTTTCAAAAATATATAAGAGCGTTAAAAAATCTTGTTGAACTCATCGACTCGTAAATTGTAAATTATTTTAATTTAGTAAAATAATATTTTATAGCAAATATATCTCACGGTAAACTCTGTGGCTGGAAGGTAAAAGGGGATAAGTCGACTTTTTGCAAAATAGTGTTATGTATACCATTCGACAGCATTTTTGATTCTGCACAATCTTGGTAAAGAGAGTTAAGTGAAAGTTTACTAATTAAAATATTATTATTGATCAAAAAGGGATAATTTCGCTACAATTTAATCGTTACGACTGTTTTAAGGATATAACTCAAGAGATCTTCTGGAGAGTAAAATAGTAATTACTAGTAAAATGGTATATGCGCACATATTTTCTAATATTATGAAAATAACTGAGAAGCAAAACGATTTAAGTCATGCTAACTTGAGAATTATTCGAAATGTGTGCTAGTAAAAGGCATTAGTCAAGATATCCCCTTTTGCCGGAATATGATAGAAGAAATATATATGAAAGTATTGCTAGGATATACAAAGTTATCCCTTTTTGCAAGAATGTGGTGTCCTCGCAAATTATATTCGTATCAGTTTCTTGTCAGTACTTGTCTAAATTGTGAAGAGAGCACACGCAAACTTTATCAAGGAACGTTCACTACGATGGCAACTCGAAATAACAATTATTATTCCTCCATTCGCGAAAGAACTAAAGGGCTTGTATCAAGGTGTTTAAACGGCAATAACGATTACAAGCAATCAAATACAAGTTAATTGCCAATATATTTAAATTTTTTAAATAATATTTTGTGATTTTGTTTCGCAGGGAATTATCTAGATGAAAACAAAGAAAATCGTGGTCGTGAGACTGAAATGTCAGTAAATTACGTTCATACCTACCCAGCTTTTGATTCGGATAAAGAAAAATCCTACACTGTTTTAACCAATGGTAAATAGTTTTGTATGTATCTACTCTTTTTGTAACTCTTCTACTTTGACGTACTAATGATCGATGTTTTATTGAAAAAATAGGTTTTATTTTATAGTACATTATAATAGTAGTGATTTATCATATTTCCAGATTTTTATCCGAATGTTCAGAACGAGACTGAAACTTCAGTAAATTATGTTCATACGTTCCCAGCCTTTGATTTGGATGAAGAAAAAACTTACACTATTTTACCCCTGGTAAATATTTTTGTTTCTATTAATTTAACTTAACCAATCAACATGAAGTCTTCTAAACAAGCAGATTTAAACTTCCTCGAAAATACCACTGCATTATCACAAATGTCTCAGCGATGTTTTAGTTAAGTTACGTTAACATTATTTTTCCGTCCATTTGGTCCTGAAAATACCACTTGACCAAACATCGCTTCGCTGTCGGCGTATTTTCGAAGATATTTGATCTCGTGAATTTAAGACAATATTGAGAAAAAAAAAATGTTCAATTATACTCACCAAAATATCTACCACGTGTGGTATAATTGTTGATTATTGATCACTACATTCCATTTTTTTTTAGTAAAAGAAAATGTACAGCAAGATTTTGACTTAAGACGACAGCGTAAAAGACCCGGCCTATGATCACATTCAAGAAGACCAGCATAGTGATTCTGACACCGAACAGGAGAAAAATGGCTCAGATGAACCTAATTTTGAAAACAATGAAGAACATGGCCAACCAATGTACAACATATTGAAACGAAAAGTAGGAAAAAGAAAAAATAGACAGGTTTTACGAAATACGGGTAAAGGATATGAAACAAACAAAGGAAACGCAGTAAAAGCTAGGTAGTCATGGTCACTGCGAGATTGTAGAAGTGTAAAGAAAAAATATTTGATGAACATAGATTATCTCTGTTTCAAAGTTACTGGGGAATGAACAACTACGATAGAAGGGTAAGTTATATTGCCTCATTAATTAAATTTTCTGAGAAGATTACTACTAACAGAAGTGATACTGATAAACCTTCAAAAAATAGGGAAAAGAGTTTTACATATTTTATAGAAATCCAAGGAGAAAGAATCCAATGCTGTAAGGTATGTTTTTCTTCTATTTTTGACGAAAGTAATAAAACTGTTACAAAAAAGAAAATGTCATCCAACTGTGGTATTCCTATGGCTGATGGCAGAGGCAGGCATGAACCAAAAAACAAAATTTCCGAATCTAGAATGGAACTCGTGTATAGCCACATATCAAAATTTCCTGCCTATGTCTCACTACTCACGAAAACATACATAAGTATCTAGTAGCAGAATTAATAAAAGCTAAGATGTATCAATTGTATACCCAGGACATAACATCTGAACCGGTTTCTTATAAAGTTTACTGTCAAACAATCGATAAATTAGGCTTGAAGTTTAAAAAACCAAGCAGCGATACCTGTAACAATTGTGATATTTTTCACAATCATATTAATATCAGTAAGACAGCTGATGCAAGGAAAAAGTATGAAAATTTATTAGCAGATCATCATACAGAAGCTGAAACTGTTTACGAGTCAAAGAGATTAGACAAATTAAAATGTATAAACAGCAAAAGTCAAAAAATATTTGTATTTGACTTACAACAGGTCCTTCCTACACCTTACTTACAAACTAATACCGTGTTTTACAAACGACAATTAAATACGTATAACTTAACAATTAATGATTGTTCTGCAAAGGTCTCCATTCATTATATGTGGCATGAAGGTATCGCGGGACGAGGTGCCAACGAAATTGCTTCCTGTTTATTTAAGGGTTTTGCTAATTTACCTTCTGAAATAGAGCACGTCATTTTATACAGTGATACTTGTGGCGGACAAAATAAAAACTCATTTGTGGCAGAAATGTTTAAGCTTTTATTAAGTCAAAATAATAACTTAAAGGTAATTGATCATAAATTTTTAGTGCCTGGCCATACTCACATGGAGTGTGACGTAGATCACGCAACAATAGAAAGATTTAAAAAAAAAAATGCCCATTTCCTATCCATGTACCTAGAGATTGGTATAACTTAGTAAGATCTGCAGGAACAAAACGTACTACTACCGCTAAACAAAAACAAAAAACAGAGGAAACAAACTAAACAGAAAAAAATAAGTTTACGGTAGTTGAAATGACCCCAAATCTTTTTTTTAATTTTAAAAATTTATTCAAAGGAATGTTAATAAAGAGAAAGAAGACAGATAATAAGACTGAAATTTACTGGAGAAATATGAAATGGCTAAGATGCACCAAGGAATTCGGTATTATTAGGTAATTTTAAAACATCGCTTCAGGAATATGATCCATTTCAAAAAATAAATTTTAGAAGACAAAAAAAACACTTATCGATATCAAGAACATTTCTTTAGATAATTTGTATGATAAGCCAAGACAAATAAGTGAAAAAAAAAGTAAGCGATCTTTTAGACCTTATTGAGTTAGTTGATGAGAGTACAAAAGAATTTTATCGTGGACTTGCCCAAATCCCACGAAATTCACAGGATCTGGATAATACTGCTGTCACAGATCCAGACATAATTATTTTAGTGATGACGATTTTTAATAAAATATTCTAAAACAAATATTTGTGTAATTTATTATTTTAAAGAAACAGCTTCCGAAAAATATTTGTGTTCATCAAATTTTTTTTTCTTCCTGCGAAAGCTATTCTGTTCGTATTATATAGAATATATGTTTTTATTTTGTGTTTAGAATGCTCCTTTAATTCTCTTTCTAAGTATCATCTGGATCAATTGTTAATTTGTAAACGTATCATCAGATTGCTGTAGAAACCTCCATGTTTAATAAACTTTTTAAAAAAATTTACGTTTTATTTCTTGTTCTGTCAATTAGTGTCAATGCTATATCCAGAACAAAATATTTTCTTTGCTTTATTGTGGTTGCCCGTTGTAAGTAGAAATAACTGCAGTTAACACTACAGTGCACATAATAATGTTAGCCGAGTTACTACCGAGTATAAGGGTATAAATCTACATTAACCCCTTTACCAAGATGATTTTATGTCCATTTTAACTATAACTTGACTTATCTTCTTATGCTTTCTTGAAATAATTAAAAATAATAAATATCCTAAAATATATTTTTTTAATTTATCACATATTGGACACATAGATATTAATTTAAGAAAAAAGACTTAAATATATCTAACAGAATGTAAGTCGGATCTAGAAATAATACAAACGTTACTAATATTACGTCTATAAGGTAGCAAAAAGACCATATGAACTAAAAATGTCTGTACTGAAAAACTTCCAAATGAGAGTTATCCACTTTTGCCCTCTAGCCACAGAACTAATCGTGGGTCAAGACAGTACTTATACATTTATAATATCTTTTAATGAACAAACAGTACCCATATATCTTTGTTGTTAGGTTGATTTAAATGTTCAAATTACTATTATTATACATTAGGGACATCCCACCAACAAATTAATAACCCATATACTTTGAATAGAACACTACACATTTTACATCGCTTTTTAAAACAATTCAAAGAATTTAAAGTTCTTCTTTACACAGTATTGCGCCAGTCCATGCCTAACTTATTTCATTGGTGAGAATGTCCCCTTTCAGCGCAGTAAATCAACTGCGCCGGCACCTTCACTTTGACGGCCAATCGCCTAGTGCTGTGCACCTTACCACCAGGGCGGAGCAAAGCTAATAACAAAGAATATAGACGCTTATAATATCGTCGGTATACTGTGAAAACCAGGTAAATGACAAATTTAAAAATATTGAATATACCAAAATTATCAGCTTTTTCCGCTTTACATACAGGTAAAACCCAATAAATGATACGACTTATCATTCAGCAGATAATTTGTGTAATAAACAAATAAGTTACACCTAACCAACTTTTCATTTTCAAATAAAACAATATATGGCTACTTACTTCCATAAAAAAAGTTCTGCTGCATGTAAAACAAAGTAAGCCCACATTATATTATTATACCGGACAACAATATATTTCTTCTACTGCATACCACACTCAGTAAAAAGGTGATAAGTGTCAAAAATAGATTTTAGGTGTATGGTTTATTAAAATTTCTCATTCATATCGACTAGTAAAAACATTTAGGTAAGTACACTTACTTCGTTCTACCTGAAAACGAGTTGAGTTAAAATTTAGAAATGATTACTAAGCTAAAACCATAAATGATATTAATGGCGTTTATGATCTAATTTATCTGCTGTGCAGATTTATTTTCTTCTTCTTCTTGTAGTTCTTCCTCCTATCGGAGGTTGGCTATCATCACGGCTATCCGTACCTTATTGGTTAACTCTCTAGGAAGTCTATATGAATTACAAATAGCTGACCTTGATAGCGTAAATGATGAGAAAGAAAATACTGAAATAGGTGCACCCACGAGCAATTTAGTGTCAACTGAAATAGCTAGTTAGATATTAAATCTACTTCTTGGCAAAGTATGGAAAGACGTACGTCCACTAAAACGTTGGAGAAAAGCACCAAAGATTGGGTAATAAATGTTGCAAAAAGGAGGCGTGCTGAGGGTTTGCCTTATGAGATAAAAAAAAGAATAGTTCAGCAAAATTGCCAAAACCAGTTAATTGTTCAGAGTGCTTTTACAAATGTGCCAGTTATTTCAGACTATGTCGTGATTATTGGAACTTAGAATATACAGCCCAGAAAATTTTTCTTATTGCACGTATTAAAAAGGAGCCACCAAAGAGAGTCGTTGCAGTTCGTCGAAGTTTGAAAAAACCACGTGCATTTTTCAAAAAGTGTTATTTTTCTTTAAATGGCCAAGACATACAGGTATGTGAGAAATTTTTTTGTAAGACACTTTGTATATCAGCGTCTTTAATACAAGATGTTGTAAGAAAAACTGATATTCTAGGCTATTTTGCAGATACGGATAAAAGAGGCAAGCATACATCGTCAAATAAAACAAGAAGTGAAACCCGAAAAATCGTGAAAGCTCATATTGAGTCTTTTCCAATCATGGGCCCATATTATAATTGCCAAAGTTCATAGCGTAGATATTTGGATAAAAATTTAAGTATAAGAAAAATATATTTAGGTTGTAATAAATATGATAGGGCTAATCCAACTGACAAATCGGATTTAGAAGACAGAAGAAAAGATCTAATGAACAACGGAATTTTGTTTCAATTACTTTCGATCTACAGACCGTACTACAGATTCCAAATGGATTGACTGGACAACTATATTATTCTCGAAAATTATGCGTCTATAATTTGTGTGTATATGAAGCCGCATTACCAAATGCAGCTTACTGTCTTGTCTGGTCAGAAATTAACGGCAGACGAGGAAGTTCTGAAATAGAAAGCATTATACTCCGCTACTTATCAAAATGTGTTTCAAAAATGTAAGTGAAATAAGTTTATTTTCTGATACCTGCGGAGGACAGAATCGTAATCAGCATATTGCAGCCTTACTATTATGTGCTGTGTAAAACATAGACCATTTAACTCTTTCACTGCTCTTGACGAGTATACTCGCTTATAGGCTGACTGCTCTAGACAAGTTAACTCGCATAAGGTACTATACAAAATATTTGCTTGGTTGCAATTTGAACTCGAATCAGTATTGTTTTACCAGTCGCGTAAATGAGTCGGAAATATCTTACTGATGCAGATCTCGCGCGTATGCTAGAAGAAAGTGATTTTGAAGATGATTTTTTGAACGATTATGAGAGTGACGATGGATGGCCAAAAAGCGATGAAGAAGATGCAGATATATATTTATTAGGCTTTTTGTACTGCACGTTGATCTCGAAACGTGTGTTGTGTATTTTTGTGTTTGTGTTGATTTTATATAAGCATTTCTTTCATTCTAGCATCAACGCTCGTGGACAAATCACAAAATGTTGCTGAAAACGAGGCTGAAGATGATGCAGAAAATAAAACTGGAGATGAATTGAACAATACACCAGCCGAATAGTTAACAACAACTATGGAAGCTGCGGCATTTGTTTGGAAAGATGAAACGTTTTTACCGGTTTTACCTTTTTGCTAATACTAATTCTGGGTGTAAAATTGATAGTTTATCAGATACGCCATATGCTGTAGATTTTTTTGAAAGCTTTTTTTACGCCCCAAATAATGAAGAAAATTGTAGATGAGACAAACCGATACTATGAACAGGAAAGTAGACAACAGGTTGATGCGAATTCACGTTCTCCGCTCGTTCTTCTGCCATACTCAGAATTTTCCTACATCTAACGGTTCGTGAGAAAAATTTCCACTTGGATGTATGTATTCGCTGAAAATTTCGAAAAAATTAAAAGTGTATATTTTGTTTAAAATTTGAATTATTTCGATTAAGGGCGACTTGCTGATTAAAAAAATCCATACATGTGGCTACTAAACTGTAGACCATTGGATTTTTATCAAATTTCGTTAATCGGCTATATTGGCGTCAATTTTGGTCCGAGAGTCAAGCGAAAACACATTTCCTACATAAAATTGGCCGCTCGTTCTTCTGCCATACTCAGAATTTTCCTACATCTAACGGTTTGTGAGAAACATTTCCACTTGGATGTCTGTATTTGCTGAAAATTTCGTGAAAATTAAAAGTGAATATTTTGTTTGAAATTTGAATTATTTTGATTAAGGGTGACTTGCTGTTTAAAAATATATTAACATGTGGCTAGAAATTATGAACCGTTTTGCCGGAAAATCGAAAAAACTGTAGACCATTGGATTTTTATCAAATTTCGTTAATCGGCTATATTGGCGTCAATTTTGGTCCGAGAGTCAAGCGAAAACACATTTCCTACATAAAATTGGCCGCTCGTTCTTCTGCCATACTCAATATTTTCCTACATCTAACGGTTCGTGAGAAAAATTTCCACTTGGATGTATGTATTCGCTGAAAATTTCGAAAAAATTAAAAGTGTATATTTTGTTTGAAATTTGAGTTATTTCGATTAAGGGCGACTTGCTGATTAAAAAAATCCATACATGTGGCTAAAAATTATGCACCGTTTTGCCGAAAAATCGAAAAAACTGTAGATTTTTTAATCCGATTTTTCTTCTTTTCCGGCAAACTGGGGGTAAGGGATCAGAAAAAACCACATGTTTGGAATAAGCTGGACCAAGTGCATGTACCAAAACATTAAACAAAATTTTTTTTTTTGAAAAATTTGGAAAAAATTTTCGAAGGGGGGTACCCTTGGATTTTTATCAAATTTAGTTAATCGGCTATATTGGCGTCAATTTTGGTCCGAGAGTCAAACGAAAACACATTTCCTACATAAAATTGGCCGCTCGTTCTTCTGCCATACTCAGAATTCTCCTACATCTAACGGTTCGTGAGAAAAATTTCCACTTGGATGTATGTATTCGCTGAAAATTTCGAAAAAATTAAAAGTGTATATTTTGTTTAAAATTTGAATTATTTCGATTAAGGGTGACTTACTGATTAAAAAAATCCATACATGTGGCTAAAAATTATGCACCGTTTTGCCGGAAAATCGAAAAAACTGTAGACCATTGGATTTTTATCAAATTTCGTTAATCGGCTATATTGGCGTCAATTTTGGTCCGAGAGTCAAGCGAAAACACATTTCCTACATAAAATTGGCCGCTCGTTCTTCTGCCATACTCAGAATTTTCCTACATCTAACGGTTTGTGAGAAACATTTTCACTTGGATTTATGTATTCGCTGAAAATTTCGAAAAAATTAAAAGTGTATATTTTGTTTGAAATTTGAATTATTTCGATTAAGGGTGACATGCTGATTAAAAAAATCCATACATGTGGCTAAAAATTATGCACCGTTTTGCCGAAAAATCGAAAAAACTGTAGATTTTTTAATCCGATTTTTCCTCTTTTCCGGCAAACTGGGGGTAAGGGATCAGAAAAAACCACATGTTTGGAATAAGCTGGACCAAGTGCATGTACCAAAACATTAAACAAAATTTTTTTTTTTTGGAAAATTTGGAAAATTTTTTCCAAGGGGGTACCCTTGGATTTTTATCAAATTTAGTTAATCGGCTATATTGGCGTCAATTTTGGTCCGAGAGTCAAGCGAAAACACATTTCCTACATAAAATTGGCCGCTCGTTCTTCTGCCATACTCAGAATTTTCCTACATCTAACGGTTCGTGAGAAAAATTTCCACTTGGATGTATGTATTCGCTGAAAATTTCGAAAAAATTAAAAGTGTATATTTTGTTTAAAATTTGAATTATTTCGATTAAGGGTGACTTGCTGATTAAAAAAATCCATACATGTGGCTAAAAATAATGCCCCGTTTTGCCGGAAAATCGAAAAAACTGTAGACCATTGGATTTTTATCAAATTTCGTTAATCGGCTATATTGGCGTCAATTTTGGTCCAAGAGTCAAGCGAAAACACATTTCCTACATAAAATTGTCCGCTCGTTCTTCTGCCATACTCAGAATTTTCCTACATCTAACGGTTTGTAAGAAACATTTCCACTTGGATGTCTGTATTTGCTGAAAATTTCGTGAAAATTAAAAGTGAATATTTTGTTTGAAATTTGAATTATTTTGATTAAGGGTGACTTGCTGTTTAAAAATATTTTAACATGTGGCTAGAAATTATGAACCGTTTTGCCGGAAAATCGAAAAAACTGTAGACCATTGGATTTTTATCAAATTTCGTTAATCGGCTATATTGCCGTCAATTTTGGTCCGAGAGTCAAGCGAAAACACATTTCCTACATAAAATTGGCCGCTCGTTCTTCTGCCATACTCAGAATTTTCCTACATCTAACGGTTTGTGAGAAACATTTCCACTTGGATTTGTATTCGCTGAAAATTTCGAAAAAATTAAAAGTGTATATTTTATTTGAAATTTGAATTATTTCGATTAAGGGTGACTTGCTGATTAAAAAAATCCATACATGTGGCTAAAAATTATGCACCGTTTTGCCGGAAAATCGAAAAAACTGTAGATTTTTTAATCCGATTTTTCCTCTTTTCCGGCAAACTGGGGGTAAGGGATCAGAAAAAAACACATGTTTGGAATAAGCTGGACCAAGTGCATGTACCAAAACATTAAACAAAATTTTTTTTTTTTGGAAAATTTGGAAAATTTTTTCCAAGGGGGTACCCTTGGATTTTTATCAAATTTAGTTAATCGGCTATATTGGCGTCAATTTTGGTCCGAGAGTCAAGCGAAAACACATTTCCTACATAAAATTGGCCTCTCGTTCTTCTGCCATACTCAGAATTTTCCTACATCTAACGGTTCGTGAGAAAAATTTCCACTTGGATGTATGTATTCGCTGAAAATTTCGAAAAAATTAAAAGTGTATATTTTGTTTAAAATTTGAATTATTTCGATTAAGGGTGACTTGCTGATTAAAAAAATCCATACATGTGGCTAAAAATTATGCTGCGTTTTGCCGGAAAATCGAAAAAACTGTAGACCATTGGATTTTTATCAAATTTCGTTAATCGGCTATATTGGCGTCAATTTTGGTCCGAGAGTCAAGCGAAAACACATTTCCTACATAAAATTCGACGCTCGTTCTTCTGCCATACTCAGAATTTTCCTACATCTAACGGTTTGTGAGAAACATTTTCACTTGGATGTATGTATTCGCTGAAAATTTCGAAAAAATTAAAAGTGTATATTTTGTTTGAAATTTGAATTATTTCGATTAAGGGTGACATGCTGATTAAAAAAATCCATACATGTGGCTAAAAATTATGCACCGTTTTGCCGGAAAATCGAAAAAACTGTAGACCATTGGATTTTTATCAAATTTCGTTAATCGGCTATATTGTCGTCAATTTTGGTCCGAGAGTCAAGCGAAAACACATTTCCTACATAAAATTGGCCGCTCGTTCTTCTGCCATACTCAGAATTTTCCTACATCTAACGGTTTGTGAGAAACATTTTCACTTGGATGTATGTATTCGCTGAAAATTTCGAAAAAATTAAAAGTGTATATTTTGTTTGAAATTTGAATTATTTCGATTAAGGGTGACATGCTGATTAAAAAAATCCATACATGTGGCTAAAAATTATGCACCGTTTTGCCGAAAAATCGAAAAAACTGTAGATTTTTTAATCCGATTTTTCCTCTTTTCCGGCAAACTGGGGGTAAGGGATCAGAAAAAACCACATGTTTGGAATAAGCTGGACCAAGTGCATGTACCAAAACATTAAACAAAATTTTTTTTTTTGAAAAATTTGGAAAAAATTTTCCAAGGGGGTACCCTTGGATTTTTATCAAATTTAGTTAATCGGCTATATTGGCGTCAATTTTGGTCCGAGAGTCAAGCGAAAACACATTTCCTACATAAAATTGGCCGCTCGTTCTTCTGCCATACTCAGAATTTTCCTACATCTAACGGTTCGTGAGAAAAATTTCCACTTGGATGTATGTATTCGCTGAAAATTTCGAAAAAATTAAAAGTGTATATTTTGTTTAAAATTTGAATTATTTCGATTAAGGGTGACTTGCTGATTAAAAAAATCCATACATGTGGCTAAAAATTATGCACCGTTTTGCCGGAAAATCGAAAAAACTGTAGACCATTGGATTTTTATCAAATTTCGTCAATCGGCTATATTGGTGTCAATTTTGGTCCGAGAGTCAAGCGAAAACACATTTCCTACATAAAATTGACCGCTCGTTCTTCTGCCATACTCAGAATTTTCCTACATCTAACGGTTTGTGAGAAACATTTCCACTTGGATTTGTATTCGCTGAAAATTTCGAAAAAATTAAAAGTGTATATTTTATTTGAAATTTGAATTATTTCGATTAAGGGTGACTTGCTGATTAAAAAAATCCATACATGTGGCTAAAAATTATGCACCGTTTTGCCGGAAAATCGAAAAAACTGTAGATTTTTTAATCCGATTTTTCCTCTTTTCCGGCAAACTGGGGGTAAGGGATCAGAAAAAAACACATGTTTGGAATAAGCTGGACCAAGTGCATGTACCAAAACATTAAACAAAATTTTTTTTTTTTGGAAAATTTGGAAAATTTTTTCCAAGGGGGTACCCTTGGATTTTTATCAAATTTAGTTAATCGGCTATATTGGCGTCAATTTTGGTCCGAGAGTCAAGCGAAAACACATTTCCTACATAAAATTGGCCTCTCGTTCTTCTGCCATACTCAGAATTTTCCTACATCTAACGGTTCGTGAGAAAAATTTCCACTTGGATGTATGTATTCGCTGAAAATTTCGAAAAAATTAAAAGTGTATATTTTGTTTAAAATTTGAATTATTTCGATTAAGGGTGACTTGCTGATTAAAAAAATCCATACATGTGGCTAAAAATTATGCTGCGTTTTGCCGGAAAATCGAAAAAACTGTAGACCATTGGATTTTTATCAAATTTCGTTAATCGGCTATATTGGCGTCAATTTTGGTCCGAGAGTCAAGCGAAAACACATTTCCTACATAAAATTCGACGCTCGTTCTTCTGCCATACTCAGAATTTTCCTACATCTAACGGTTCGTGAGAAAAATTTCCACTTGGATGTAGGTATTCGCTGAAAATTTCGAAAAAATTAAAAGTGTATATTTTGTTTAAAATTTGAATTATTTCGATTAAGGGTGACTTGCTGATTAAAAAAATCCATACATGTGGCTAAAAATTATGCACCGTTTTGCCGAAAAATCGAAAAAACTGTAGATTTTTTAATCCGATTTTTCCTCTTTTCCGGCAAACTGGGGGTAAGGGATCAGAAAAAACCACATGTTTGGAATAAGCTGGACCAAGTGCATGTACCAAAACATTAAACAAAATTTTTTTTTTTGAAAAATTTGGAAAAAATTTTCCAAGGGGGTACCCTTGGATTTTTATCAAATTTAGTTAATCGGCTATATTGGCGTCAATTTTGGTCCGAGAGTCAAGCGAAAACACATTTCCTACATAAAATTCGACGCTCGTTCTTCTGCCATACTCAGAATTTTCCTACATCTAACGGTTCGTGAGAAAAATTTCCACTTGGATGTAGGTATTCGCTGAAAATTTCGAAAAAATTAAAAGTGTATATTTTGTTTAAAATTTGAATTATTTCGATTAAGGGTGACTTGCTGATTAAAAAAATCCATACATGTGGCTAAAAATTATGCACCGTTTTGCCGGAAAATCGAAAAAACTGTAGACCATTGGATTTTTATCAAATTTCGTCAATCGGCTATATTGGTGTCAATTTTGGTCCGAGAGTCAAGCGAAAACACATTTCCTACATAAAATTGGCCGCTCGTTCTTCTGCCATACTCAGAATTTTCCTACATCTAACGGTTTGTGAGAAACATTTCCACTTGGATTTGTATTCGCTGAAAATTTCGAAAAAATTAAAAGTGTATATTTTATTTGAAATTTGAATTATTTCGATTAAGGGTGACTTGCTGATTAAAAAAATCCATACATGTGGCTAAAAATTATGCACCGTTTTGCCGGAAAATCGAAAAAACTGTAGATTTTTTAATCCGATTTTTCCTCTTTTCCGGCAAACTGGGGGTAAGGGATCAGAAAAAAACACATGTTTGGAATAAGCTGGACCAAGTGCATGTACCAAAACATTAAACAAAATTTTTTTTTTTTGGAAAATTTGGAAAATTTTTTCCAAGGGAGTACCCTTGGATTTTTATCAAATTTAGTTAATCGGCTATATTGGCGTCAATTTTGGTCCGAGAGTCAAGCGAAAACACATTTCCTACATAAAATTGGCCTCTCGTTCTTCTGCCATACTCAGAATTTTCCTACATCTAACGGTTCGTGAGAAAAATTTCCACTTGGATGTATGTATTCGCTGAAAATTTCGAAAAAATTAAAAGTGTATATTTTGTTTAAAATTTGAATTATTTCGATTAAGGGTGACTTGCTGATTAAAAAAATCCATACATGTGGCTAAAAATTATGCTGCGTTTTGCCGGAAAATCGAAAAAACTGTAGACCATTGGATTTTTATCAAATTTCGTTAATCGGCTATATTGGCGTCAATTTTGGTCCGAGAGTCAAGCGAAAACACATTTCCTACATAAAATTCGACGCTCGTTCTTCTGCCATACTCAGAATTTTCCTACATCTAACGGTTTGTGAGAAACATTTCCACTTGGATGTATGTATTCGCTGAAAATTTCGAAAAAATTGAAAGTGCATATTTTATTTGAAATTTGAATTATTTCGATTAAGGGTGACATGCTGATTAAAAAAATCCATAGATGTGGCTAAAAATTATGCACCGTTTTGCCGGAAAATCGAAAAAACTGTAGATTTTTTAATCCGATTTTTCCTCTTTTCCGGCAAACTGGGGGTAAAGGATCAGAAAAAAACACATGTTTGGAATAAGCTGGACCAAGTGCATGTACCAAAACATTAAACAAAATTTTTTTTTTTGGAAAATTTGGAAAAATTTTTGAAAGGGGGTACCCTTGGATTTTTATCAAATTTAGTTAATCGGCTATATTGGCGTCAATTTTGGTCCGAGAGTCAAGCGAAAACACATTTCCTACATAAAATTGGCCGCTCGGTCTTCTGCCATACTCAGAATTTTCCTACATCTAACGGTTCGTGAGAAAAATTTCCACTTGGATGTATGTATTCGCTGAAAATTTCGAAAAAATTAAAAGTGTATATTTTGTTTAAAATTTGAATTAATTCGATTAAGGGTGACTTGCTGATTAAAAAAATCCATACATGTGGCTAAAAATTATGCACCGTTTTGCTGGAAAATCGAAAAAACTGTAGACCATTGGATTTTTATCAAATTTCGTTAATCGGCTATATTGGCGTCAATTTTGGTCCGAGAGTCAAGCGAAAACACATTTCCTACATAAAATTGGCCGCTCGTTCTTCTGCCATACTCAGAATTTTCCTACATCTAACGGTTTGTGAGAAACATTTCCACTTGGATGTCTGTATTTGCTGAAAATTTCGTGAAAATTAAAAGTAAATATTTTGTTTGAAATTTGAATTATTTTGATTAAGGGTGACTTGCTGTTTAAAAATATATTAACATGTGGCTAGAAATTATGAACCGTTTTGCCGGAAAATCGAAAAAACTGTAGACCATTGGATTTTTATCAAATTTCGTTAATCGGCTATATTGGCGTCAATATTGGTCCGAGAGTCAAGCGAAAACACATTTCCCACATAAAATTGGCCGCTCGTTCTTCTGCCATACTCAGAATTTTCCTACATCTAACGGTTTGTGAGAAACATTTCCACTTGGATGTATGTATTCGCTGAAAATTTCGAAAAAATTAAAAGTGTATATTTTGTTTAAAATTTGAATTATTTCGATTAAGGGTGACTTGCTGATTAAAAAAATCCATACATGTGGCTAAAAATTATGCACCGTTTTGCCGAAAAATCGAAAAAACTGTAGATTTTTTAATCCGATTTTTCCTCTTTTCCGGCAAACTGGGGGTAAGGGATCAGAAAAAACCACATGTTTGGAATAAGCTGGACCAAGTGCATGTACCAAAACATTAAACAAAATTTTTTTTTTTGAAAAATTTGGAAAAAATTTTCCAAGGGGGTACCCTTGGATTTTTATCAAATTTAGTTAATCGGCTATATTGGCGTCAATTTTGGTCCGAGAGTCAAGCGAAAACACATTTCCTACATAAAATTGGCCGCTCGTTCTTCTGCCATACTCAGAATTTTCCTACATCTAACGGTTCGTGAGAAAAATTTCCACTTGGATGTAGGTATTCGCTGAAAATTTCGAAAAAATTAAAAGTGTATATTTTGTTTAAAATTTGAATTATTTCGATTAAGGGTGACTTGCTGATTAAAAAAATCCATACATGTGGCTAAAAATTATGCACCGTTTTGCCGGAAAATCGAAAAAACTGTAGACCATTGGATTTTTATCAAATTTCGTCAATCGGCTATATTGGTGTCAATTTTGGTCCGAGAGTCAAGCGAAAACACATTTCCTACATAAAATTGGCCGCTCGTTCTTCTGCCATACTCAGAATTTTCCTACATCTAACGGTTTGTGAGAAACATTTCCACTTGGATTTGTATTCGCTGAAAATTTCGAAAAAATTAAAAGTGTATATTTTATTTGAAATTTGAATTATTTCGATTAAGGGTGACTTGCTGATTAAAAAAATCCATACATGTGGCTAAAAATTATGCACCGTTTTGCCGGAAAATCGAAAAAACTGTAGATTTTTTAATCCGATTTTTCCTCTTTTCCGGCAAACTGGGGGTAAGGGATCAGAAAAAAACACATGTTTGGAATAAGCTGGACCAAGTGCATGTACCAAAACATTAAACAAAATTTTTTTTTTTTGGAAAATTTGGAAAATTTTTTCCAAGGGGGTACCCTTGGATTTTTATCAAATTTAGTTAATCGGCTATATTGGCGTCAATTTTGGTCCGAGAGTCAAGCGAAAACACATTTCCTACATAAAATTGGCCTCTCGTTCTTCTGCCATACTCAGAATTTTCCTACATCTAACGGTTCGTGAGAAAAATTTCCACTTGGATGTATGTATTCGCTGAAAATTTCGAAAAAATTAAAAGTGTATATTTTGTTTAAAATTTGAATTATTTCGATTAAGGGTGACTTGCTGATTAAAAAAATCCATACATGTGGCTAAAAATTATGCTGCGTTTTGCCGGAAAATCGAAAAAACTGTAGACCATTGGATTTTTATCAAATTTCGTTAATCGGCTATATTGGCGTCAATTTTGGTCCGAGAGTCAAGCGAAAACACATTTCCTACATAAAATTCGACGCTCGTTCTTCTGCCATACTCAGAATTTTCCTACATCTAACGGTTCGTGAGAAAAATTTCCACTTGGATGTAGGTATTCGCTGAAAATTTCGAAAAAATTAAAAGTGTATATTTTGTTTAAAATTTGAATTATTTCGATTAAGGGTGACTTGCTGATTAAAAAAATCCATACATGTGGCTAAAAATTATGCACCGTTTTGCCGGAAAATCGAAAAAACTGTAGACCATTGGATTTTTATCAAATTTCGTCAATCGGCTATATTGGTGTCAATTTTGGTCCGAGAGTCAAGCGAAAACACATTTCCTACATAAAATTGGCCGCTCGTTCTTCTGCCATACTCAGAATTTTCCTACATCTAACGGTTTGTGAGAAACATTTCCACTTGGATTTGTATTCGCTGAAAATTTCGAAAAAATTAAAAGTGTATATTTTATTTGAAATTTGAATTATTTCGATTAAGGGTGACTTGCTGATTAAAAAAATCCATACATGTGGCTAAAAATTATGCACCGTTTTGCCGGAAAATCGAAAAAACTGTAGATTTTTTAATCCGATTTTTCCTCTTTTCCGGCAAACTGGGGGTAAGGGATCAGAAAAAAACACATGTTTGGAATAAGCTGGACCAAGTGCATGTACCAAAACATTAAACAAAATTTTTTTTTTTTGGAAAATTTGGAAAATTTTTTCCAAGGGGGTACCCTTGGATTTTTATCAAATTTAGTTAATCGGCTATATTGGCGTCAATTTTGGTCCGAGAGTCAAGCGAAAACACATTTCCTACATAAAATTGGCCTCTCGTTCTTCTGCCATACTCAGAATTTTCCTACATCTAACGGTTCGTGAGAAAAATTTCCACTTGGATGTATGTATTCGCTGAAAATTTCGAAAAAATTAAAAGTGTATATTTTGTTTAAAATTTGAATTATTTCGATTAAGGGTGACTTGCTGATTAAAAAAATCCATACATGTGGCTAAAAATTATGCTGCGTTTTGCCGGAAAATCGAAAAAACTGTAGACCATTGGATTTTTATCAAATTTCGTTAATCGGCTATATTGGCGTCAATTTTGGTCCGAGAGTCAAGCGAAAACACATTTCCTACATAAAATTCGACGCTCGTTCTTCTGCCATACTCAGAATTTTCCTACATCTAACGGTTTGTGAGAAACATTTCCACTTGGATGTATGTATTCGCTGAAAATTTCGAAAAAATTAAAAGTGCATATTTTATTTGAAATTTGAATTATTTCGATTAAGGGTGACATGCTGATTAAAAAAATCCATAGATGTGGCTAAAAATTATGCACCGTTTTGCCGGAAAATCGAAAAAACTGTAGATTTTTTAATCCGATTTTTCCTCTTTTCCGGCAAACTGGGGGTAAAGGATCAGAAAAAAACACATGTTTGGAATAAGCTGGACCAAGTGCATGTACCAAAACATTAAACAAAATTTTTTTTTTGGAAAATTTGGAAAAATTTTTGAAAGGGGGTACCCTTGGATTTTTATCAAATTTAGTTAATCGGCTATATTGGCGTCAATTTTGGTCCGAGAGTCAAGCGAAAACACATTTCCTACATAAAATTGGCCGCTCGGTCTTCTGCCATACTCAGAATTTTCCTACATCTAACGGTTCGTGAGAAAAATTTCCACTTGGATGTATGTATTCGCTGAAAATTTCGAAAAAATTAAAAGTGTATATTTTGTTTAAAATTTGAATTAATTCGATTAAGGGTGACTTGCTGATTAAAAAAATCCATACATGTGGCTAAAAATTATGCACCGTTTTGCTGGAAAATCGAAAAAACTGTAGACCATTGGATTTTTATCAAATTTCGTTAATCGGCTATATTGGCGTCAATTTTGGTCCGAGAGTCAAGCGAAAACACATTTCCTACATAAAATTGGCCGCTCGTTCTTCTGCCATACTCAGAATTTTCCTACATCTAACGGTTTGTGAGAAACATTTCCACTTGGATGTCTGTATTTGCTGAAAATTTCGTGAAAATTAAAAGTAAATATTTTGTTTGAAATTTGAATTATTTTGATTAAGGGTGACTTGCTGTTTAAAAATATATTAACATGTGGCTAGAAATTATGAACCGTTTTGCCGGAAAATCGAAAAAACTGTAGACCATTGGATTTTTATCAAATTTCGTTAATCGGCTATATTGGCGTCAATTTTGGTCCGAGAGTCAAGCGAAAACACATTTCCCACATAAAATTGGCCGCTCGTTCTTCTGCCATACTCAGAATTTTCCTACATCTAACGGTTTGTGAGAAACATTTCCACTTGGATGTATGTATTCGCTGAAAATTTCGAAAAAATTAAAAGTGTATATTTTGTTTAAAATTTGAATTATTTCGATTAAGGGTGACTTGCTGATTAAAAAAATCCATACATGTGGCTAAAAATTATGCACCGTTTTGCCGAAAAATCGAAAAAACTGTAGATTTTTTAATCCGATTTTTCCTCTTTTCCGGCAAACTGGGGGTAAGGGATCAGAAAAAACCACATGTTTGGAATAAGCTGGACCAAGTGCATGTACCAAAACATTAAACAAAATTTTTTTTTTTGAAAAATTTGGAAAAAATTTTCCAAGGGGGTACCCTTGGATTTTTATCAAATTTAGTTAATCGGCTATATTGGCGTCAATTTTGGTCCGAGAGTCAAGCGAAAACACATTTCCTACATAAAATTGGCCGCTCGTTCTTCTGCCATACTCAGAATTTTCCTACATCTAACGGTTCGTGAGAAAAATTTCCACTTGGATGTAGGTATTCGCTGAAAATTTCGAAAAAATTAAAAGTGTATATTTTGTTTAAAATTTGAATTATTTCGATTAAGGGTGACTTGCTGATTAAAAAAATCCATACATGTGGCTAAAAATTATGCACCGTTTTGCCGGAAAATCGAAAAAACTGTAGACCATTGGATTTTTATCAAATTTCGTCAATCGGCTATATTGGTGTCAATTTTGGTCCGAGAGTCAAGCGAAAACACATTTCCTACATAAAATTGGCCGCTCGTTCTTCTGCCATACTCAGAATTTTCCTACATCTAACGGTTTGTGAGAAACATTTCCACTTGGATTTGTATTCGCTGAAAATTTCGAAAAAATTAAAAGTGTATATTTTATTTGAAATTTGAATTATTTCGATTAAGGGTGACTTGCTGATTAAAAAAATCCATACATGTGGCTAAAAATTATGCACCGTTTTGCCGGAAAATCGAAAAAACTGTAGATTTTTTAATCCGATTTTTCCTCTTTTCCGGCAAACTGGGGGTAAGGGATCAGAAAAAACCACATGTTTGGAATAAGCTGGACCAAGTGCATGTACCAAAACATTAAACAAAATTTTTTTTTTTGAAAAATTTGGAAAAATTTTCCAAGGGGGTACCCTTGGATTTTTATCAAATTTAGTTAATCGGCTATATTGGCGTCAATTTTGGTCCGAGAGTCAAGCGAAAACACATTTCCTACATAAAATTGGCCGCTCGTTCTTCTGCCATACTCAGAATTTTCCTACATCTAACGGTTCGTGAGAAAAATTTCCACTTGGATGTAGGTATTCGCTGAAAATTTCGAAAAAATTAAAAGTGTATATTTTGTTTAAAATTTGAATTATTTCGATTAAGGGTGACTTGCTGATTAAAAAAATCCATACATGTGGCTAAAAATTATGCACCGTTTTGCCGGAAAATCGAAAAAACTGTAGACCATTGGATTTTTATCAAATTTCGTCAATCGGCTATATTGGTGTCAATTTTGGTCCGAGAGTCAAGCGAAAACACATTTCCTACATAAAATTGGCCGCTCGTTCTTCTGCCATACTCAGAATTTTCCTACATCTAACGGTTTGTGAGAAACATTTCCACTTGGATTTGTATTCGCTGAAAATTTCGAAAAAATTAAAAGTGTATATTTTATTTGAAATTTGAATTATTTCGATTAAGGGTGACTTGCTGATTAAAAAAATCCATACATGTGGCTAAAAATTATGCACCGTTTTGCCGGAAAATCGAAAAAACTGTAGATTTTTTAATCCGATTTTTCCTCTTTTCCGGCAAACTGGGGTAAGGGATCAGAAAAAAACACATGTTTGGAATAAGCTGGACCAAGTGCATGTACCAAAACATTAAACAAAATTTTTTTTTTTTGGAAAATTTGGAAAATTTTTTCCAAGGGGGTACCCTTGGATTTTTATCAAATTTAGTTAATCGGCTATATTGGCGTCAATTTTGGTCCGAGAGTCAAGCGAAAACACATTTCCTACATAAAATTGGCCTCTCGTTCTTCTGCCATACTCAGAATTTTCCTACATCTAACGGTTCGTGAGAAAAATTTCCACTTGGATGTATGTATTCATTGAAAATTTCGAAAAAATTAAAAGTGTATATTTTGTTTAAAATTTGAATTATTTCGATTAAGGGTGACTTGCTGATTAAAAAAATCCATACATGTGGCTAAAAATTATGCACCGTTTTGCCGGAAAATCGAAAAAACTGTAGACCATTGGATTTTTATCAAATTTCGTTAATCGGCTATATTGGCGTCAATTTTGGTCCGAGAGTCAAGCGAAAACACATTTCCTACATAAAATTGGCCGCTCGTTCTTCTGCCATACTCAGAATTTTCCTACATCTAACGGTTTGTGAGAAACATTTCCACTTGGATGTCTGTATTTGCTGAAAATTTCGTGAAAATTAAAAGTAAATATTTTGTTTGAAATTTGAATTATTTTGATTAAGGGTGACTTGCTGTTTAAAAATATATTAACATGTGGCTAGAAATTATGAACCGTTTTGCCGGAAAATCGAAAAAACTGTAGACCATTGGATTTTTATCAAATTTCGTTAATCGGCTATATTGGCGTCAATTTTGGTCCGAGAGTCAAGCGAAAACACATTTCCCACATAAAATTGGCCGCTCGTTCTTCTGCCATACTCAGAATTTTCCTACATCTAACGGTTTGTGAGAAACATTTCCACTTGGATGTATGTATTCGCTGAAAATTTCGAAAAAATTAAAAGTGTATATTTTGTTTAAAATTTGAATTATTTCGATTAAGGGTGACTTGCTGATTAAAAAAATCCATACATGTGGCTAAAAATTATGCACCGTTTTGCCGAAAAATCGAAAAAACTGTAGATTTTTTAATCCGATTTTTCCTCTTTTCCGGCAAACTGGGGGTAAGGGATCAGAAAAAACCACATGTTTGGAATAAGCTGGACCAAGTGCATGTACCAAAACATTAAACAAAATTTTTTTTTTTGAAAAATTTGGAAAAAATTTTCCAAGGGGGTACCCTTGGATTTTTATCAAATTTAGTTAATCGGCTATATTGGCGTCAATTTTGGTCCGAGAGTCAAGCGAAAACACATTTCCTACATAAAATTGGCCGCTCGTTCTTCTGCCATACTCAGAATTTTCCTACATCTAACGGTTCGTGAGAAAAATTTCCACTTGGATGTAGGTATTCGCTGAAAATTTCGAAAAAATTAAAAGTGTATATTTTGTTTAAAATTTGAATTATTTCGATTAAGGGTGACTTGCTGATTAAAAAAATCCATACATGTGGCTAAAAATTATGCACCGTTTTGCCGGAAAATCGAAAAAACTGTAGACCATTGGATTTTTATCAAATTTCGTCAATCGGCTATATTGGTGTCAATTTTGGTCCGAGAGTCAAGCGAAAACACATTTCCTACATAAAATTGGCCGCTCGTTCTTCTGCCATACTCAGAATTTTCCTACATCTAACGGTTTGTGAGAAACATTTCCACTTGGATTTGTATTCGCTGAAAATTTCGAAAAAATTAAAAGTGTATATTTTATTTGAAATTTGAATTATTTCGATTAAGGGTGACTTGCTGATTAAAAAAATCCATACATGTGGCTAAAAATTATGCACCGTTTTGCCGGAAAATCGAAAAAACTGTAGATTTTTTAATCCGATTTTTCCTCTTTTCCGGCAAACTGGGGGTAAGGGATCAGAAAAAAACACATGTTTGGAATAAGCTGGACCAAGTGCATGTACCAAAACATTAAACAAAATTTTTTTTTTTTGGAAAATTTGGAAAATTTTTTCCAAGGGGGTACCCTTGGATTTTTATCAAATTTAGTTAATCGGCTATATTGGCGTCAATTTTGGTCCGAGAGTCAAGCGAAAACACATTTCCTACATAAAATTGGCCTCTCGTTCTTCTGCCATACTCAGAATTTTCCTACATCTAACGGTTCGTGAGAAAAATTTCCACTTGGATGTATGTATTCGCTGAAAATTTCGAAAAAATTAAAAGTGTATATTTTGTTTAAAATTTGAATTATTTCGATTAAGGGTGACTTGCTGATTAAAAAAATCCATACATGTGGCTAAAAATTATGCTGCGTTTTGCCGGAAAATCGAAAAAACTGTAGACCATTGGATTTTTATCAAATTTCGTTAATCGGCTATATTGGCGTCAATTTTGGTCCGAGAGTCAAGCGAAAACACATTTCCTACATAAAATTCGACGCTCGTTCTTCTGCCATACTCAGAATTTTCCTACATCTAACGGTTTGTGAGAAACATTTCCACTTGGATGTATGTATTCGCTGAAAATTTCGAAAAAATTAAAAGTGCATATTTTATTTGAAATTTGAATTATTTCGATTAAGGGTGACATGCTGATTAAAAAAATCCATAGATGTGGCTAAAAATTATGCACTGTTTTGCCGGAAAATCGAAAAAACTGTAGATTTTTTAATCCGATTTTTCCTCTTTTCCGGCAAACTGGGGTAAAGGATCAGAAAAAAACACATGTTTGGAATAAGCTGGACCAAGTGCATGTACCAAAACATTAAACAAAATTTTTTTTTTTGGAAAATTTGGAAAAATTTTTGAAAGGGGGTACCCTTGGATTTTTATCAAATTTAGTTAATCGGCTATATTGGCGTCAATTTTGGTCCGAGAGTCAAGCGAAAACACATTTCCTACATAAAATTGGCCGCTCGGTCTTCTGCATACTCAGAATTTTCCTACATCTAACGGTTCGTGAGAAAAATTTCCACTTGGATGTATGTATTCGCTGAAAATTTCGAAAAAATTAAAAGTGTATATTTTGTTTAAAATTTGAATTAATTCGATTAAGGGTGACTTGCTGATTAAAAAATCCATACATGTGGCTAGAAATTATGCACCGTTTTGCTGGAAAATCGAAAAAACTGTAGACCATTGGATTTTTATCAAATTTCGTTAATCGGCTATATTGGCGTCAATTTTGGTCCGAGAGTCAAGCGAAAACACATTTCCTACATAAAATTGGCCGCTCGTTCTTCTGCCATACTCAGAATTTTCCTACATCTAACGGTTTGTGAGAAACATTTCCACTTGGATGTCTGTATTTGCTGAAAATTTCGTGAAAATTAAAAGTAAATATTTTGTTTGAAATTTGAATTAATTCGATTAAGGGTGACTTGCTGATTAAAAAAATCCATACATGTGGCTAGAAATTATGAACCGTTTTGCCGGAAAATCGAAAAAACTGTAGACCATTGGATTTTTATCAAATTTCGTTAATCGGCTATATTGGCGTCAATTTTGGTCCGAGAGTCAAGCGAAAACACATTTCCCACATAAAATTGGCCGCTCGTTCTTCTGCCATACTCAGAATTTTCCTACATCTAACGGTTTGTGAGAAACATTTCCACTTGGATGTATGTATTCGCTGAAAATTTCGAAAAAATTAAAAGTGTATATTTTGTTTAAAATTTGAATTATTTCGATTAAGGGTGACTTGCTGATTAAAAAAATCCATACATGTGGCTAAAAATTATGCACCGTTTTGCCGAAAAATCGAAAAAACTGTAGATTTTTTAATCCGATTTTTCCTCTTTTCCGGCAAACTGGGGGTAAGGGATCAGAAAAAACCACATGTTTGGAATAAGCTGGACCAAGTGCATGTACCAAAACATTAAACAAAATTTTTTTTTTTGAAAAATTTGGAAAAAATTTTCCAAGGGGTACCCTTGGATTTTTATCAAATTTAGTTAATCGGCTATATTGGCGTCAATTTTGGTCCGAGAGTCAAGCGAAAACACATTTCCTACATAAAATTGGCCGCTCGTTCTTCTGCCATACTCAGAATTTTCCTACATCTAACGGTTTGTGAGAAACATTTCCACTTGGATTTGTATTCGCTGAAAATTTCGAAAAAATTAAAAGTGTATATTTTATTTGAAATTTGAATTATTTCGATTAAGGGTGACTTGCTGATTAAAAAAATCCATACATGTGGCTAAAAATTATGCACCGTTTTGCCGGAAAATCGAAAAAACTGTAGATTTTTTAATCCGATTTTTCCTCTTTTCCGGCAAACTGGGGGTAAGGGATCAGAAAAAAACACATGTTTGGAATAAGCTGGACCAAGTGCATGTACCAAAACATTAAACAAAATTTTTTTTTTTTGGAAAATTTGGAAAATTTTTTCCAAGGGGGTACCCTTGGATTTTTATCAAATTTAGTTAATCGGCTATATTGGCGTCAATTTTGGTCCGAGAGTCAAGCGAAAACACATTTCCTACATAAAATTGGCCTCTCGTTCTTCTGCCATACTCAGAATTTTCCTACATCTAACGGTTCGTGAGAAAAATTTCCACTTGGATGTATGTATTCGCTGAAAATTTCGAAAAAATTAAAAGTGTATATTTTGTTTAAAATTTGAATTATTTCGATTAAGGGTGACTTGCTGATTAAAAAAATCCATACATGTGGCTAAAAATTATGCTGCGTTTTGCCGGAAAATCGAAAAAACTGTAGACCATTGGATTTTTATCAAATTTCGTTAATCGGCTATATTGGCGTCAATTTTGGTCCGAGAGTCAAGCGAAAACACATTTCCTACATAAAATTCGACGCTCGTTCTTCTGCCATACTCAGAATTTTCCTACATCTAACGGTTTGTGAGAAACATTTCCACTTGGATGTATGTATTCGCTGAAAATTTCGAAAAAATTAAAAGTGCATATTTTATTTGAAATTTGAATTATTTCGATTAAGGGTGACATGCTGATTAAAAAAATCCATAGATGTGGCTAAAAATTATGCACCGTTTTGCCGGAAAATCGAAAAAACTGTAGATTTTTTAATCCGATTTTTCCTCTTTTCCGGCAAACTGGGGGTAAAGGATCAGAAAAAAACACATGTTTGGAATAAGCTGGACCAAGTGCATGTACCAAAACATTAAACAAAATTTTTTTTTTTGGAAAATTTGGAAAAATTTTTGAAAGGGGGTACCCTTGGATTTTTATCAAATTTAGTTAATCGGCTATATTGGCGTCAATTTTGGTCCGAGAGTCAAGCGAAAACACATTTCCTACATAAAATTGGCCGCTCGGTCTTCTGCCATACTCAGAATTTTCCTACATCTAACGGTTCGTGAGAAAAATTTCCACTTGGATGTATGTATTCGCTGAAAATTTCGAAAAAATTAAAAGTGTATATTTTGTTTAAAATTTGAATTAATTCGATTAAGGGTGACTTGCTGATTAAAAAAATCCATACATGTGGCTAAAAATTATGCACCGTTTTGCTGGAAAATCGAAAAAACTGTAGACCATTGGATTTTTATCAAATTTCGTTAATCGGCTATATTGGCGTCAATTTTGGTCCGAGAGTCAAGCGAAAACACATTTCCTACATAAAATTGGCCGCTCGTTCTTCTGCCATACTCAGAATTTTCCTACATCTAACGGTTCGTGAGAAAAATTTCCACTTGGATGTATGTATTCGCTAAAAATTTCGAAAAAATTAAAATGGTATATTTTGTTTAAAATTTGAATTATTTCGATTAAGGGTGACTTGCTGATTAAAAAAATCCATACATGTGGCTAAAAATTATGCACCGTTTTGCCGGAAAATCGAAAAAACTGTAGACCATTGGATTTTTATCAAATTTCGTTAATCGGCTATATTGGCGTCAATTTTGGTCCGAGAGTCAAGCGAAAACACATTTCCTACATAAAATTGGACGCTCGTTCTTCTGCCATACTCAGAATTTTCCTACATCTAACGGTTCGTGAGAAAAATTTCCACTTGGATGTATGTATTCATTGAAAATTTCGAAAAAATTAAAAGTGTATATTTTGTTTAAAATTTGAATTATTTCGATTAAGGGTGACTTGCTGATTAAAAAAATCCATACATGTGGCTAAAAATTATGCTGCGTTTTGCCGGAAAATCGAAAAAACTGTAGACCATTGGATTTTTATCAAATTTCGTTAATCGGCTATATTGGCGTCAATTTTGGTCCGAGAGTCAAGCGAAAACACATTTCCTACATAAAATTGGACGCTCGTTCTTCTGCCATACTCAGAATTTTCCTACATCTAACGGTTTGTGAGAAACATTTCCACTTGGATGTATGTATTCGCTGAAAATTTCGAAAAAATTAAAAGTGCATATTTTATTTGAAATTTGAATTATTTCGATTAAGGGTGACATGCTGATTAAAAAAATCCATAGATGTGGCTAAAAATTATGCACCGTTTTGCCGGAAAATCGAAAAAACTGTAGATTTTTTAATCCGATTTTTCCTCTTTTCCGGCAAACTGGGGGTAAAGGATCAGAAAAAAACACATGTTTGGAATAAGCTGGACCAAGTGCATGTACCAAAACATTAAACAAAATTTTTTTTTTTGGAAAATTTGGAAAAATTTTTGAAAGGGGGTACCCTTGGATTTTTATCAAATTTAGTTAATCGGCTATATTGGCGTCAATTTTGGTCCGAGAGTCAAGCGAAAACACATTTCCTACATAAAATTGGCCGCTCGGTCTTCTGCCATACTCAGAATTTTCCTACATCTAACGGTTCGTGAGAAAAATTTCCACTTGGATGTATGTATTCGCTGAAAATTTCGAAAAAATTAAAAGTGTATATTTTGTTTAAAATTTGAATTAATTCGATTAAGGGTGACTTGCTGATTAAAAAAATCCATACATGTGGCTAAAAATTATGCACCGTTTTGCTGGAAAATCGAAAAAACTGTAGACCATTGGATTTTTATCAAATTTCGTTAATCGGCTATATTGGCGTCAATTTTGGTCCGAGAGTCAAGCGAAAACACATTTCCTACATAAAATTGGCCGCTCGTTCTTCTGCCATACTCAGAATTTTCCTACATCTAACGGTTCGTGAGAAAAATTTCCACTTGGATGTATGTATTCATTGAAAATTTCGAAAAAATTAAAAGTGTATATTTTGTTTAAAATTTGAATTATTTCGATTAAGGGTGACTTGCTGATTAAAAAAATCCATACATGTGGCTAAAAATTATGCACCGTTTTGCCGGAAAATCGAAAAAACTGTAGACCATTGGATTTTTATCAAATTTCGTTAATCGGCTATATTGGCGTCAATTTTGGTCCGAGAGTCAAGCGAAAACACATTTCCTACATAAAATTGGCCGCTCGTTCTTCTGCCATACTCAGAATTTTCCTACATCTAACGGTTTGTGAGAAACATTTCCACTTGGATGTCTGTATTTGCTGAAAATTTCGTGAAAATTAAAAGTAAATATTTTGTTTGAAATTTGAATTATTTTGATTAAGGGTGACTTGCTGTTTAAAAATATATTAACATGTGGCTAGAAATTATGAACCGTTTTGCCGGAAAATCGAAAAAACTGTAGACCATTGGATTTTTATCAAATTTCGTTAATCGGCTATATTGGCGTCAATTTTGGTCCGAGAGTCAAGCGAAAACACATTTCCCACATAAAATTGGCCGCTCGTTCTTCTGCCATACTCAGAATTTTCCTACATCTAACGGTTTGTGAGAAACATTTCCACTTGGATGTATGTATTCGCTGAAAATTTCGAAAAAATTAAAAGTGTATATTTTGTTTAAAATTTGAATTATTTCGATTAAGGGTGACTTGCTGATTAAAAAAATCCATACATGTGGCTAAAAATTATGCACCGTTTTGCCGAAAAATCGAAAAAACTGTAGATTTTTTAATCCGATTTTTCCTCTTTTCCGGCAAACTGGGGGTAAGGGATCAGAAAAAACCACATGTTTGGAATAAGCTGGACCAAGTGCATGTACCAAAACATTAAACAAAATTTTTTTTTTTGAAAAATTTGGAAAAATTTTCCAAGGGGGTACCCTTGGATTTTTATCAAATTTAGTTAATCGGCTATATTGGCGTCAATTTTGGTCCGAGAGTCAAGCGAAAACACATTTCCTACATAAAATTGGCCGCTCGTTCTTCTGCCATACTCAGAATTTTCCTACATCTAACGGTTCGTGAGAAAAATTTCCACTTGGATGTAGGTATTCGCTGAAAATTTCGAAAAAATTAAAAGTGTATATTTTGTTTAAAATTTGAATTATTTCGATTAAGGGTGACTTGCTGATTAAAAAAATCCATACATGTGGCTAAAAATTATGCACCGTTTTGCCGGAAAATCGAAAAAACTGTAGACCATTGGATTTTTATCAAATTTCGTCAATCGGCTATATTGGTGTCAATTTTGGTCCGAGAGTCAAGCGAAAACACATTTCCTACATAAAATTGGCCGCTCGTTCTTCTGCCATACTCAGAATTTTCCTACATCTAACGGTTTGTGAGAAACATTTCCACTTGGATTTGTATTCGCTGAAAATTTCGAAAAAATTAAAAGTGTATATTTTATTTGAAATTTGAATTATTTCGATTAAGGGTGACTTGCTGATTAAAAAAATCCATACATGTGGCTAAAAATTATGCACCGTTTTGCCGGAAAATCGAAAAAACTGTAGATTTTTTAATCCGATTTTTCCTCTTTTCCGGCAAACTGGGGGTAAGGGATCAGAAAAAAACACATGTTTGGAATAAGCTGGACCAAGTGCATGTACCAAAACATTAAACAAAATTTTTTTTTTTTGGAAAATTTGGAAAATTTTTTCCAAGGGGGTACCCTTGGATTTTTATCAAATTTAGTTAATCGGCTATATTGGCGTCAATTTTGGTCCGAGAGTCAAGCGAAAACACATTTCCTACATAAAATTGGCCTCTCGTTCTTCTGCCATACTCAGAATTTTCCTACATCTAACGGTTCGTGAGAAAAATTTCCACTTGGATGTATGTATTCGCTGAAAATTTCGAAAAAATTAAAAGTGTATATTTTGTTTAAAATTTGAATTATTTCGATTAAGGGTGACTTGCTGATTAAAAAAATCCATACATGTGGCTAAAAATTATGCTGCGTTTTGCCGGAAAATCGAAAAAACTGTAGACCATTGGATTTTTATCAAATTTCGTTAATCGGCTATATTGGCGTCAATTTTGGTCCGAGAGTCAAGCGAAAACACATTTCCTACATAAAATTCGACGCTCGTTCTTCTGCCATACTCAGAATTTTCCTACATCTAACGGTTTGTGAGAAACATTTCCACTTGGATGTATGTATTCGCTGAAAATTTCGAAAAAATTAAAAGTGCATATTTTATTTGAAATTTGAATTATTTCGATTAAGGGTGACATGCTGATTAAAAAAATCCATAGATGTGGCTAAAAATTATGCACCGTTTTGCCGGAAAATCGAAAAAACTGTAGATTTTTTAATCCGATTTTTCCTCTTTTCCGG